>NC_034590.1:171154032-171185053 GCF_900095145.1 Mus pahari
AGGAGGAGGAGGAGGAGGAGGAGGAGGAGGAGGGAGGGAGGGAGGGAGGAAGGAAGGAAGGACCAAGATAAACTTATGTCTTCTCCATGCTTTTAATCTCTAACACAATTTAGACCCTTCTTGTTGGGGAGGGTCGTGTGGTATAGACCACACAGTGACCTTGAAGTTCTTGTTTCCCAAAATAAAACTGTGGTGCCAGGAACGGCCATCTGTCTGAGCAGATATGTATCCATCCACTTCCTTGTCAGTAAGCTCTCTTCCTAAAGATGGCACAAGGCTAGGCACTGACAAGCTAAAGATCTGCCTGACATTAGTCAAGGTTGATCAGTCTCTAGTCTTCCCACTAAGTAAGTCTTGGGCTGGCTAAACCTCTCTCAGGGTGGCTCTGCCTGTTGTATTAATGTATGCAAGAAAGGTTTTTGTTTGGACTGCAGGTTCCGATTGCTGGGTGAAACGCAGAGAGAAGAAAGGCAGCTGCAGCCTCCTTCACCGGGCTCCAATAGAGTCAACCTGCGGCATCATTGAGGCGACAGATGCTGGAGACAGATGCCCGCATATCCAGCCGAGAGTCAGGCTTAATGAACTAACACAGGAAGAGCAATTAGAGAATTCATTAATTATACTCTAGGTTCACGTCCATTGTTAACTCTAATCCTTTATTTGGCTAATGACTTCAGCTTTTCTTATAATGTGTGCCTATCAGTGAACGATAACATCTCCAAATTTCCATAACTGTATAAAATTCACACTCTATGTGTAACTCTTTCTAGTTCTAAAAAGGAATGTAAGGGTGCCTAAGATACTTCAGAGAACAAACATTATGGGGCAGGGACTAAGAATGTAACACGAACCAAGGAACAAGGAGGTTGTAAAATTATAAACTATAAAGTCTTACAAACTCTCTTCGGACTATTTAGTCCATAAGCAAGAGTAGTTCCAATGGCTCAACCAAAATTTTCACTTACTAGCAATTCACAGATATTTGTTAAATCTTGCAGGTAATGTTTGCCATAAAACCCACCTACAGTTAATAGTTTATCATGTGTCTGTTTTCTTGCATAATAAAATATTGTATTCTGTCCAATAATTCTTAATAGTTTATCATATAAACCAGGACAGATATTGCTCAAGTGAATGAAGCTAATAATAACAATGATGATGATGATGATGATGAATTTTTGGTGGATTTCTCTACCTTTTGGGTCAGCTTCTGAGAGAAGGATAATGAGTTTCTGCCCTGCTAACCTTTGAGGTGGCCGGCAGCACTCCTGATGTAATACATGTGTGTCATTCCCATACTGGCCTTCCCTCACTCTTAGGCAAGCCACGCTCTGATGCCAGGGCCTCCTTGCTAGTCATGGAAACTGTTTCAAGATGTCTGGAGAAACAGCCACCTGCACACATCCCCTTGAAAGCCCTGAGTTCTCACACGCCCAAGTCTTCCTGGGGAAAGTTCAAAAGGTGTTTGTCTGAATCATTCATGGTTTTGTTTTCCTTGACCTCCAGCAATCTGGTGGGTTTCAGGGAAGAGAGAAAGCCAAGCTTTTATCAAAAGCTTTTTTTTTCTTTTTTCTTTCTTTCTTTTTTTTTTTTTTCAGTTTATATGTTATAATACTTTGCAAATATATAGTATTTGAGTAATTTTGTGTTTTAGACAATATTCTGTGTCCTTTGTGTTACATATATGCTAAGTTCTAACAAATACAAATATGAAAAACTGTTTATAGTGACTGTGAAAAGACCTATGTGTGATTTCACACAAAACATTTTTATCCCCCACAAGATATATTTTCTTTGTTTACACAAGCTAAAGTCACCAACAGTACTGCTGAATCCATTTCTAACTTGCTTAAATTGTCTATTTTAGAAATTAGCAATGGTAGTGAAACTCTATTTTTATTGTAAGGAAATCTTGCTAATAAATTTCAGGACCAGAAAATACATGGCATATGAGAAGAAATAACCTACAACTGTATGATGTCAAGAAATATACATTGAACCTGAACTGAAATGGAAGTGTGTGTGTGTGTGTGTGTGTGTGTGTGTGTGTGTGTGTGAGAGAGAGAGAGAGAGAGAGAGAGAGAGAGAGAGAGAGAGAGAGAGAGAGAAACATAGTGTGGGGGTCATTTCACCTTTGCAAGCTGGGAACCATTAAGTAATGGCTCCCTCCACTTCCCCAGCCGCCTTTGGTCAAACACATCCTAAATGTTAGGCCTGTATTTCTGAGAAGAATGTGCTCTGCTGCCCCTGGGAAACCCCGTTTCATTCTCTTGGTTTGGGTAGTTAATGATGGTGCATTTTGACTCCAACATTGCATAGCCTCTCATCAATCATGTCTTTCTGGACTGTCAGGTTTTAGAGCTGTGATTACCAAGCTTCCTCACATGAAGACTGAGCACAGATTCCACTCGGTATTCTTAGAACTCCTATCTTCAACACTTTCACATGAACAGAAGGAGGTCTGTGCAAGGAGCAATCCCACCAGAAAATGGATGCTGGTGACCGAAGTGTTAATGGAGAAGTCTTGTTACTCATTGCTGTAATGGGGCAGGATGGAATGGGTAAGGATGGTTCTTTATATAAAGCAAACCTGAGGAATACAAAACACTGTCAACCATGAAAATAAGATTTAATTTAGAGTCCCAACACACAGGGCTTTTTTTCCCACTTTAAATTCTTCTTATTCAATCATATTTGTTATAAATATTCAATAGAAGCTCACTTTTCCAGGACTGAGATGGTCTTTAATAAAGCAAGCCATGTGTGGCTTTGCAGTCAAACATTTTCATGCTTGGTTAGCTGTCAGGATGTTCGTGTTTCTTTCCCCAAAATTATTATTTGCGATTCTGCTTACGTCCCTGAAAAGCATCTTATTCTCTGGAGATTCCAGGAATCATCCACACATCCCAGTCCCGTCCACATCAAATGCACAAAGCATTTCAGATGTGCTTTACAAGGAAGGCAGAGCTTACATTTGGAGGGAGCCAACCATCCACATGTCATTATAATTAATTCATCCCAGGATGAATGCTGGCCTGGATACTGGAAGGGCCAGATTCAGCTGCAGCTCAACCGATTACATTTGAATTTGATGTCTATCTAACCTGGGGCAAGTAAGTAGTTTTCCCAAAAGAGGCGTAAGGTTTCTGATCTTTAAAAATACAGAATGTGGATTTCACGAGGGAACATTAGGATACTGTGAGTGGGCCGAATCCACTATACTTTTGAACAGAAAGTTTTATGAGAACACAACCATATCCACTACGGCTACAAGTCATAGTAACAGAGATCATTAGTACACATCATCTAAAATATGTACTATCTGCCCATGGACAGAGTAAGAATGGGAAGGTAGTAACTATTTCTTTACTTGACAATTCTGTTCCTTTGGTTACAGGATTCCTTTCTCTCTCTCTCTCTCTCTCTCTCTCTCTCTCTCTATATATATATATATATATATATATATATATATATATATATTAATCTATCCACTCCTTCTCTCTTTACTATGTTCTTTCTCCAAGGCAAAGTTCAAGAGATAACAGAGAATACATTAACAGAACTCCTTAATAGTTTCTTTTCTGTTCTTGTTAAAATTTAAATGATATTAACAGCTCTTAGAAGTAACTAAGGTAAAATGCGGGGTCAAATATCTTATGGTTTGATTATTATTTGTAAATAGAATCCTTTTGTTTTCTACTAAGAATGTTTAAGAAGTTTAAAAACACCATGAGAGACTTATTGCATTAAGACATCATTTTAACAGATTGTTTGGTTTTTGGTAATATAATTTGACATCTAAACATAAGCTGAGAAGGATCTCCCTCAAAACCTTTGATAATCTAGCTCATTGTCACATGTTTGCTTTGCCTATCTGGCACTCATTAATTAATTCTTTTTAATATAGCTTGGATTTACTGATTTGGAAAAAGAGAATTATTCTTATTGATGTTGCTAAAATATCCAGGTGGCTTGAATTTCACCAACTAGATAGTTTAATCTAGCACATTTGTGTAGCCCTAATCAAATCTTTACTAACAGATGTGAGAAGCCCCGCACTGAAGCTAATGTTTGTGTCTCACTGATAATTAAATTAACTCAATAAGAAAAATAAATGAACAAATAATGACCAAAATTTCCCCCTGATTGTTTTCCTTATAGAATCTTTGGGTAATTAAGAACTTTTCATTTAAAGGTATATTTATTTTTTCCCAAGAATGGATTACGTATAGAACTGCTTAGAATCTTAAACCATCGGAACTTCATTTACAATCAGGGCAAAAAATGTGTGTAACTAAGCCAAAATTCAAATTTAATAAGTTTCTCTCAACATAGGCATAATAAAGCTTGCTTTTCATTTCTTTTGACTAATAGTACAGGAAGCTTTTAAAAACTTGTCATCTCTGTAAAATCTTCCAATTTGTAGAAACTTTTCTTGCATTGGATAAATATGTCCACACTCCTGCTCGGGATGGTGTTGGCGTGACGCCCTGGCTCTACACTATGACTTTACTGGACTGTCATCAATCTTCACTCTCGAGAAGCCTTTGGTTCCAGGCAACATTCTCACCACAGGCCAAGTAACTTTTAATTTAAAGGCAATCTGTACAAAGAGAAGACTTAGAGTTCTCAGTCTTAGGATTGAAGAGTTTCCCCAAAGTCAAAATAAAACACCCTCTAGAAATCATGTTCATGGGAGGAAGACGAGTAGCCAGCAAGAATGGATGGCTGCCTCAGATGGCCCTGCCTAGTGCTACCACCATGGGAGGCCAAGTCACAGCTGCAGATCAGAGTCCACTGGCCAGCACCTCTGTGAGAACACGGAGACAATGCCCCTCTGTTTCTGTTCCTGGTGCTCTGACCTTGCTTGAGGCAAAATGGTGTCAGCTATACTTGAAGGATGGTCAATGTTGGGAGACAGGGCCAGCCGGTATGCTCGGAGCCCCTCTCACCCAAACAAGTGCTTGCAGACATAGCCACCTGCATCTGTATCCTGATGTATTTGTTTATTTGCCTGGCTAATCAACTCAAGGTTGAATTCCCAAGCTAGCTGTGTCACTTTGTGAAAGAGAGCAGAGGGAAAGAAGGAGGGAGGAAAAGAAGAGAGGAAGGAGGGGGAGGTAGGGAGAAAAATAAAAGACTGAAAGGAAGGGAGAAAGGAAAGAGGAAGAAGACCTGATAACAGAAAGTTTGTAGTTCTATCAAACTATTAAAAAAAAAATGTTGCTGAGCAGTGGTGGCACACACTTTTGATCACAGCACTTGGGAGGCATAGGCAGGTAGATCTGGGAGTTCAAGACTAGCATGGTCTACAGAGTGAGTTCCAGGACAGACAAGGCTACCCAGAGAATTCCTGTTTGGAAAAATAAACAAAACAAAACAAACAAAAATGTCTACTGTTCTATACAAATAAGATATATTCTCTGTGCCTGTCCTATCTTCTTATTTAGTATATCCCCTAGTTTAAAAGGACCCAAGATGATTTTGTCTTTCCTAGAGGACACTTAGTATTAGCTTGATTAGTAAAGCAGTAGGAAAAGATGAGCAAAGTTGAATTGAAACTAGATTTTACCCTAATACTTCCCTAGTAGTTCATTCCAAAAAAATTCATGATGTCAAGAAGTGATTTGGTCCCTTCCCTAAACACTGTATTGTCTCCTGGAGTTCACATAATAAGAACATGGGAAGTTCTCACCCCTGTGGCCAGAGGAAGAAACTGAGGCTGCCATCAAATATGTTGCAGGGGGAATCTCTCCTGGACATTTGGAGTCTGGGAATGGGGGCTAACTCTCCAGTCTTAGAGATAAAGTAGTCAGGCAAATCCTCAAGCTCAGTACAGACATAAGGAAATTGGACTCACATCGACAACATTCTGACTCATCTGATTCAAAGATCAGTACTACATCCATCTAAGGAACTAGATTCGGCTAATTTATCTAAAGTACCTAAACTAACTGTATAGCAATGGTTCTCAACCTATAGGGGTGACCTTTTCACAGGACTTACCTAAGCCTATTAGAAAAATAAAGGTATTTTACATTACAATTCACAACAGTAGCAAAATTGCAGTTACAAAGTAGCAATGAAATAGTTTTACAGTTGGGGTCACCACACCATGAGGGTATTAAAGGATCAAACATTAGGTAAGAAACCCTGCTATGGAAAGAGAAGACTCTGGTTCACAGAAGAGCTGCTATACCACAGAGAAGGGCATCAAACAGCTAATGTGAGGTTTCAAAGATACTGCAAAGTAATTCATGGGACAACTTGGGGAAAGTGAAAAGCATCTCTAGACTGCATGATAGCATTGAACAGATGTTAAATTCCTGATTACGATGACTGTGCATTGGTCATTAAAGTATTCAAAGGATAAAGGAATAATATATTATAGTCACTATTTATTCTCAAATTATTCAAGAAAAATCTGTTTATCTATGTAATTTATCATCTATCTACCTATCATCTACCTGTGAGAGAGACTGGAAAAGCAATTGTGGGAAATGTACACATTCTGACAATCAAGGTAGACTCTAGATGGAAACTTTTGTAGTATTTATGCACCTTATCCACATGACTGAAGCTATTTCAAGATTGGAAATCCATCCAGACATGGTGGCTCATGTCTGTGATCTCAGGACACAAGGAGACTTGAGCAAGAGTATCATGTGAGTTGGAGGATAGCCTGGGCTACAGTGAGGATTTATCTGAAAAATCCAAAATCAAAAATTGTATTTTGCAGGTCTGTAGTTCAGTTGTTAGAGTTCTTGCCCAAAACCCTGAGTTCTATGCCTATGTCATTCAAAACCAGGTATGGTGGCACCCATGCCAAACATCTTGGAGGTGGAGGCAGAGGACCAAATTTTAAAGATCATCTCCAGATATATATATAAATTCTAAGACCAGTTTGGATTTTACAAGAGCCTATCTCAAAAATAAAATGGAATATTCAGAAAGGAAAACTTTAAAATTCTGAGACGGACCTTTGATCCTGTGAGAGTTAGTGTTGTGGTATTAGGAGAGTGATCATAGCTAGGATGTTTCTCTACATTTCTGCATCCTGGTTTCTAAAAGCCAAAGTGATCTCAGAGTCCTATGGTTTAAAGAACAATTTTTCTCCAATAATATAATTGACTACCAACTGAAAAGTAGATGCTTTCTAAAACAATGGTGACCAACATTTTAAACAGAAGCCTGCTTTCAGGTTCCCCAAGGTAACACATGTCAACACTGATATTATTTTCCTTATAAACACATGTTTTGTGGGCTGGGCTTATAGTGACCAATGCAAAATATTAAAATATCCTGATAAATACAGAATCCATCCCCAGGAGGAAGACTAAGTAAGCATCACTCATAAAAGTAGACTCATATCCAAGGAAAGAGCGTGAGCATTGGAGGACATCTCAGAGCTAAGCCCTATGGAGAATCACAGAACTGAAGAGAATGGGAGACTGAAGGCAGAGAAATTTGGCCTCTGTCTCAACCCTTTTCCTGAAAAGTTAATGCTTTCTATGGCTGCCAACTTTTTTTTTTACTCAATATTCCCACTAGCACAAGTACATTTAAACACCTGAATAAAAGTGGGTTAAATATGAATGGTCCCATGTGACTCAGGGTGGGCATGAAGTACTTTCATTTAGGGACTAGGAAAAGTTCTGAACTTGGACACTGGGGTCAAAAACAGTCCTGGATCTGTAATGTATACAGGTACCAATTGTCACCATTCCCTGGTTCTGCTTCCCCATCACTAAGATGCAGACATTAGCATACATGACATCTACGGTATCTTGTGGCCATATGAGTGGGCCTCTAGAGTACTACCAAGGCACTCCCTTAGTGGATTAACCTTCACCTACAAAGCACATGGGTCCAGAGGGACATCCTAGAAAGGATTGAGCCACATTTTCTGTTGTTTCAACACACCAAGTCCCTCCAGCCTGAACTCAGAGATCTGGATTGGAAAATAGTACTTCACTGAAAATGTTCTTTATCATGGCTCACAAGGAAGCCGTATATATACCTTCATTTTAGGTTTAATGTTAGAATTAAATAAAAGCAATTCATTTGCCTACAATTTACTATGTAGACACTTGCTTATAAAATATCTATTTTAAGGCTCAAAGGTGTAGCTCAGTTGGTAGAGTATCCAGCATGCACAAAGCCCTGGGTTTGATCCTCAGAACCACATACGCAGAGGGTGATGGTGTATACCTGTAATCCCAGAACTTAGGAGGGGGAGGCAGGAGGAGCAGAAGTTCAAGGTCATCCTCAGCAACATATAAACATTCTAAGCCAGCTTGGATATGCAAAGACCTATCTCAAAATGCATACCTACAGATAAATATATGAGTAATAGGTGGTGGGTGGATAGATGATAGATAGATAGATCGATGGATAGATAGATAGATAGATGATAGAGTGATAGATGACAGATAGAGTGATAGATGATAGAGTGATAGATAGATGATAGACAGATGATAGAGTGATAGATGATAGATAGATAGGTAGATGATAGAGTGATAGATGATAGATAAATAGAGTGATAGATGATAGAGATAGATGATAGAGTGATAGATAGATAGATGATAGAGTGATAGATGATAGATAGATAGATAGATAGATGATAGATAGATAGATGATAGAATGATAGATGATAGATAGATAGATAGATAGATTATACATTAAAGAATACTTTCATTAATAAGAAACCAAGTGGGAATTTTGTTTCTATTTCTTCTCCCCTTTCTACTAAGAAGAATTTAAATCTAGAGAGATTTCCCCCAAATGGAAGGCTTCTCCATGCTACTTCTATCTTTTCTCCATCCGCACAAATGATTTACTTAACATTTTTCTTCAAATTAACTCATTGGGGGAACTATAAACACCCGTAAAGTCTAACACACAGAATGGGGCAGAAAACAGCCTATAATATACCACAGCATGCCTTTTTGTTAATAATGATAATTAGTATTTATAATTGTCAGGTGTATATCTACAGACATGTGTGCATATTTGCTCATTTAGTGCCTCACAATAAACCTCCAGTCTTGCAGGTGTGAAGCATAGAGCCTTAAGATGACTAAATGATTTTCTGTAATTACAGGATGAGTGGTTAGCTATAACTCAAATTCAAATCTTCTAACCTTTGCATCCCATTTACTCCTTGCTATACCAACCTTCTGATTCCAGTGCCTGTATTTGTCTTCCTTATCCCGAAAGCATTTCCTACCCACTGTGTTCTATATCCACAGTGCTGGAGAAGCGTGGCACACACAGATTCACAATAAAATGAGCAGGATGTGTATCGCATGTTCATTATGTATCAAGCCACAATGTATACCTTATACTCTACGCTATTAGCATGCATCTTATAATTAACCATGTACTACCTGTTTGATATTTTAGGAAAGCAGTGTTAAAAACTAATCTAGTACTTCACACATTCAAGTTAAGCGTTCTACCACCGAATCACCATTACCCCACCCCCCTTTTTTCCTAAAAAGGATGTAAAGTACTGACTTCTTGGTCCGATTTTTATCTCAGTCTCTAATGAGCAGAACAGCTCTTTAACTCTGATAAATTGAGCTTATTTCCTTGTGAATTCAGGCAAACACAAAATCCCCCCTTTTATTTAAAGAAATCGGATAAGTTGCTGATTAGACTGAGAGATTGTGATTCCCATTTATTTATTTTTGGTGTTAATCGTCTCAGCTGGCGAGTGCATCTTGGTAGAAGAGGAGTTAAGCATACAGTCAGAGGGATTTTCTTTCCTCCTTTCTTCCTGTGGCTCACGACCTTTGCTTTTTTCAACTTCCTCAATTTAGATTCAGTAAATTGTCATAAAGTGCCACAGCACCTGCTTTGGTACTTGAGAAATTGACTTTTCCTGCAAATTACCCTGATCAGTGACCTTGTCTTGACTACCAAAGGTTCTGGAGAATGAGGGAGGCTGTATGTGTGGCCGAGCCCCGGCCCACAGTTGGTGCTTTAGCCCTTTGAAGTTCACAATTATCTCACATGCACACATCCCACAACAAATACATTATAATCATCAATGAGAAAACTCAACTAATATTTGATCTTGCAAGGGATGTACTAGCACATAATTTAAGGCCCCGCAATGTAAGCTCTCCTAAGGATAACATTTGGTAGACAAGAGTTTAGCTTATGAGTGACTGCCTCTGTTCAATCTCAGAGTGAGCAGCTATACAAAAAAAGTAACAGAGCTGGGGTTGGGGGGGGGGGAGTACTGCCAGCTCTTCATTGTTTGTGTATTCTAAAGATGCTTCTTTGTGGAGAATACTGAAGATCTGTGCCTCCTGTCCCAAGGGCGCGGGGAAAGATCAAAGGCCACTTCTGGAAGCTAAAGAGGTAAAATTATATTTTTTATCCTTTTAGCTTTGATTGCTGGCAGCCTACCATTTTTTTTTTTAAGAAATTAATTGCTCTGTCCAGCCAACAGGTGTTAGCCCTCAAGTGCAGGCCAAGGGCCGGCTGCTGGGCAGGCAGCTTAAGGATTCCATAACTCACTACAACCTTGAGCTCCCTCACATGGGCCCAGGAGAAAGTTCTGAAAGTACTCAAGGCCAGATGACATGGGAACCTGTGTCCCTGTCAAATATCAAAGAAAAACAGTTAGACTGTAAAAATGTAAACTTATAAAGCATGCACTTAATTTTGACAAGCTTTTAGTATCGAGTTACAGGCTTTAGCAATAAGGCAGCTTAGGCTAAAACTGGCTGTAGGAAACAGGCTGAAAGCACATTTGGAGTCAAACAGGGACACACAGCTCATGTTTTTTCCACATCTTTTCACTTTAATTCAGAGGAAGAGTTTGAGGCACAATTTAGAAAGGCAAATTTACTTTTTTAACTTGTTCTTAGAACTCACCAAGAACCAAAACCGGTGTTTTTTCCCCTTATTTTTAAGTTTCATAGGGGTTTGATGGTAACGGACCAAAACACTTGTTTCAAATACTATTTCAAACACTGTCATGCTATAAATGAAAACACAAGTTCTTTTTCTTTTCTTAAGCAACTAAAAGAACAGGGCTTAATAAAATATTTGACCTCATACTGAGTCAGCCCCAGTGTCTCTGTGAAGCCCCGTTCCCCTCCGCACATCTGCACTGTGTACTTGGGTCCAGAGATCACAAAAGCTATAACACGAGGAATGTCCACCTGTCATTTTTTGAGGCGTAAGCTGACAATGAAGAGCAATGGACGCTTAGTCTCTCTGGGTGTGTGGACATGAGGAGATGCGATTCAATGGATGGGCGCCGAGTGCCAACTTAGGTTGTTTGCCTTAAGATCACTTTTATTCATTCTACCAACTCATTCCTTTAACAACTCTTTATCTGAGAGTGGAGAGTACGCGCATGCCATATAGGCATAAGAGGACAATTTGAGGAAATGGGTTCTTACCTTCCACTGTGTGGATTCTGGGGACTGGACTCAGGTCCTCAGATTTGACAACAAGCACCCTTAGCTTGCCAGCGCATCCACTAACACTGCTTACCTCACAGATGGCCAAGTCTATGCACAGGAGACATGTACTATTGTAACCTTTCTGCCAGGTAGATACCTCAGAATCACATCTTCCTGGTTATGGAGAAGAATTGAGAATCTGTGCACAAAAGTGACAACTGGGACAAAGAAAGTTTGACAGGACATGTGCTGGTCAGTAGAGGATCCCAAGATGGCTTGTCATAAACGTGCTAAAAAAAAAAAAAAAATGACTGACTGTGTAGCTTTGAGGAGATCACACCTCAAATCAAATGCTAAGTGCCTAGAGTCCTCAATTCTCAGCTCCAAGGTGAACTCAACCAGGCAAACCACCAACCATTGTCTGGGTTTATCCCAAGGCCAACATCGCCAAGGCAAGCTTGGTGGATGATTATACAAGAAATTTAACTTTCCAGGCTAGAGTATAAATACAATGTCCAGTAGGTGATAAAGAATGGGGACATGGAGAGATACCCTGAGCTTCTGGGTCAATCAGAGGTCAGGATTGCCAGATATGAGGAGCAGCTCAAGTGAATGAAGACCTTATATACTTCCTTTTGGTCCGGTGACCACAGACCTCTTGAATGACATCCTCCCATAAAGCAAACTAGACAAGAAGAAGTAAGGATGCCTACTGGTCTCAGCAGTCCATTGAGAACTTGTAAGTAGGGAATCCAGCAGTATATGCTGACCCTTACACTGAAAGCTATGGGTATTAAAGAATAAAAATAACTACACAATTAAAAATATTCTGAATTCAGGGACAGTTTTACTTCCTCTGTCTTTGCACCTCCACTGTCCCAAAACATTGGCTGGGCTGGCAAGCTGTTGAAATCTCAATATGCCGTCTCACATGGGAAGAAGGCAAAGCTCAACATGCAAATTGTATCCCCACCACCAACATATGGTGGAGCCCACAGACAGTGGGAAGGGAAGTGATTTGTGACTGCTCACCCGACGTGCGTTCTATTGTGTTGCCAAAAATGATAGACTTAAATAAATTGCTCTTTTTGGAATTTATATTCGTGCCTTATTCTCATTTTTGAAGAAAAAAATGGAGAAAGAAAAGCCTCATGTCTACATGGAAATTCCCATTTATTTATGTGGTTCCCAGCCTGCCCCTGCCTCCCCTGGCTTTCTTACCCCAGCAGAGCCCAGAGCATTTTGGATATGGAAACTGCATGTTCCCGGACAGAGGAAAGGGGGTGAGTTAGAGAGGGAGGAAACATAATTAGTGTGGAATCCTCAGTGCCAGATTCTTCTCAGAAAATTTTATGGCTTTTCTGAGGCAGCCAAGGAGTGGCTGGATTTACTTAGAGAAACTATTAAGCCTGGTGCAAATTAATTTTTTGTTGGTCTACATTTTCTGTTTTAATTTTGTCAATTGCAGTGCCTTTTGTTGAGAAAAAATTAGTACCTTAATGCTGTCTAAACATAAATCTCATCTTCAATCTGTTAACATTCAGCTGTGGTAAAAAAAAAATTAGATGAAGCATTTTTTAAGTATTATTTACAAATACATTTGCAAAAATGAATGATTTAAACAGGCACTTTAGTCAATGGATTTAAAATCATTTGAACGAAATTAATCAAGAGTCTTGCCGGTCTTAATTTTATGGTTTGTAGCTGAGGAGGAGAGAACAGCCTGCTACATCCCTGATACAGAGCAGTACCAGAGCCCATCAGGATGCCCTGCTGGGAAGGAAGACACAAATTAGGACACACAAGATTTAGAACGCCTGCAGACCCCAGACACAGGCTGGAAATGATCCAGAGGTGAGAGTGTACCAGACACAGAGTCACATATATAACCCTGCTTATAGATAAAGAAGTGCAGAGGCAGAGACATGTATGATACAAGGTTGTAAAACTCAGCATTTGGCATGAAACATCTGAAGTAAGTGTACAACCTGGCAGCGGGCAGTCGCGCTTCCACCAAAGGGGACTAGGAAATGGCTGTGACACATCAAAGCAAACCAGAATTTACAATGGGGTTGAAAGCCAACAGGCATAAGGAGAGGCAGGCACAGAGCACTGCCCAAGCTGGCTTAAGCTCTTATAGAGACCAAGGAATGCTTCTCCCTTGGGGGACCTGAGCTCCTAGAACCCACACATAAATGGGAACTTTGGGTATAGGTGACCACTCTTCACCCCAATGTCCACTGCTTGCCTCAACTATCTTCCAATCATCCCACATACACGCCCTCTTATTTCCTATCTCCATATAAACTCTACTGACCTGGTTTGCTCAAAGCTAGACATGCTGGATTAACCAAAGCCCACATTCCCCTGTCTGTATTAATTGTTCCAATGGTCCCTGAAGTTTCCCCAAAGCTCCAGCCGGACCCTTCCATGCCTTTGGAAGTTCTTCACACAACTTTGTAGCAACCGTCACCATCTGTGCCCCAGACCTCACCTAGCCAGCAATGCACCACTAGATCTTACTGAGAAGACACCCTGAACCAAGTGTTCTCATGTATTATTTCATTTCATCCCTGGACAGCTGCCATTACATCTCACGGAGGCAAAACTGGAGCCACAGAGAATAACGTTAAGAAATTCCCTCACCCCTCACACCGGTGACATTTTCCTGAAGTCAGACTATGGTGGGTCCTCAAATTCTTAATCTGACAGTGTTCTTAGGTAAGGAACAGGAATTACAGGCAGACACTCCAAGTATCTGTTTATAAACAATCAGGGTTTTATGGTTGTCGAAGGTGGGACACCTAAGATAGAAGCTCAAGACTCAGCATCTGGTCAAGGGAGTCATAAGGCACTAACCATAAATCCTATCCATGAGGCTAGAAGCTCGTGACACAATCACCAACCAAATGTCCCACCTGATACCATCATCTTGATTAGTAAACTTCAAGATGTGAGTTTTAGGGGGACCTAACATCTTAGCACACTTCCTTTGACAGGCCTTTTCCCATCCCCATTCCCTATCTTCTCATTGTAGTAAGAGAAATGGTGTTCTTCTAAAAATTCTTGTGTACTCAGAACCTCAGAATGTCATCTTATTTAGAAAAAAAAGATCTTTGGCTGGGATGTTGCTTGATAGTAAAGTATTTGTCTTCAGTGCCACGGGCCAGGTCCCTGTCGCTGCAGGAAAAAGAGTCTTTGCAAATATATTAACAGGGTCACACTAGATTAGGCTATATCATAAACCCAATTACTTTGTCCTCATAAAAGAAGGGCCTGAGGTTGGTAAAGTACTTGCTGTGAAGACATACGAACCTAAGTTTGATCCCTGGCATTCATGTGGGGAGGTTAGAGTGCAGATCACATCTGTAATTCCAGTGTTGGCAAGGCGGAGGCAGGAGGATCCCCGGGCTCACAGTCCAGCCAGACAAGCTGAACCAGCCAACTCCTGGTCTCATGAGACTCTGTCTCCAAACATAAGGTGGAGAGTAACTGACCTCTGTCCCTCACACCCTCCCGTTCCTGCACAGGCAGTACGAGTTTCATTTTGTTATTGCAATAGAACACTGACCAAAGCCACACTGGGGAGGGAAGGGTTTATTTAGGTTACAGATCATACTCCACTATCAGGGAGGTCAAGCCAGGAACTCAAGACAGGAGTATGAAGCAGAAACCATGGAAGAGCACTGCTGGTCTGCCAGTTATCTCCCTCACTGTCTAATACTTGCTCTCAGAGCCCAGGCCCACCTGCCCAGGGATGGCACCACCTACAGTGGCTGAGCCCTCCTACACAAATTAGTAATCAAGAAAATGTCTCGAAGACATTCCACATGTCAATACTATCCAGGAAATTCTTCACTTAAGGGTTTCCTCTTCCCAAGTGTATCAAGGTAACAACAAAACTAACTGGGATTCTCTCTCTCTCTCTCTCTCTCTCTCTCTCTCTCTCTCTCTCTCTCTCTCCAAATTGCTGCAGGGTGTCTTCATCCTTGCCTTTACTTTTACCAAAGAAATGGGATAACAGTTGGAGAAAGTTAAAATCCACAAAGGCATCCAAAGAGACTGACTGGAGAGGTTTTCCACTGTGCCGAATGGTTGAATGGGAGCAGGGGGCATGGGCTGCCTGAGGTAGGTGTGCCAAGTGATGTATGGATAATGGCATTTATCCTTTAGAACAGCTAGACATTGGTATGATTGAGGGCATTGTGGTTGCTGATGAAGGGAAGTGTTACATGTATTTTCAAGACAAACAGCAGGATCAAAATAGCTATAACCCACAAGTTACCATCATAGTGGGCCCTGACCTAGGCTCTTTCCTCTGTGAACCTCCCTTCTCAGAACAGCTCACTCATGCTTCAGGCTGGCTTAGCAGTTAGCTGGTGCTGGATTCTTGCCTGGCGTGTTAATAAGTGGCCTCGTTGCCTCCTTTGGGATTGTGGGCATTTCTAGTGAAGTGGATCTTTCTCTG
The DNA here is from genome assembly GCF_900095145.1 of Mus pahari. Classification (NCBI taxonomy): domain Eukaryota; kingdom Metazoa; phylum Chordata; class Mammalia; order Rodentia; family Muridae; genus Mus; species Mus pahari. The sequence goes on from NC_034590.1 coordinate 171,169,927, forward strand.
ACCTCTTCGGCTCTTAGTATGTTTTTTTTTTTTTTCCAACAGAGAGAATTACCATAAAAAATTGTTTGAATCACATGTGGGGGCAAAGATGTGAGTCATTTCTTTTTCTCTTGAAAGAACAAACCACTCTACACGTTTGAAATGAAAGAGATTTAGAATGGTTGTCATGTCCTAACTTTCTATGTGCTGCTCTCCCTCCAGGGTTTCCAGTGTTCATGACCCACAGTGTAGAACGAGTAGAGAAGATCTTGGTCCATGTTAAGAAGAAAAAAGTATGGGCCAAAAACTTGAACAGACATGGGATGGTTATTGGGAATAGACCCATCAAAGTATGTACTATGGAGGGAATATAGAGAATGTGCTGCCCAACATGGCCAGAGAATCTGATGTTCAAAGTTATCATCCACAGAAGGGACAGAGCAGAGAGTGACAGGAACATGTGTCTCTGGAAGGATCGCTAGAAGGTGGGGTTGTGAACTCTATCACATACAATCCTGCCTGACCATAAAACCAGCAAAACTGACCTGTATTGTAAGATACAGTCTTCGGGCACTCATGGTTGTAACTAATGCAAAACCCATTGAATATTTCTAACATTATTTAAACTTCGTAGTTACCTCTATATAAAATTCTCTCATCTTTCCCCTACAGGGTTAGCAGCTAAGACACCAAAGGGTTTCTATAATGTTTACAAAAACATGATACAAAATTGAACAATGTTGAGCAAAAATAGCATTTCAACATTGTAAACTATTTTCTTCTTTGTGAGTAAAGGGGCGAGAGGAGTTGCAGATCTGCACATGGTTTAGGCCACATCTGAGTATAATCCAGCAGAGGGGCTCAGAGATGTTTGGAGGATGTTGACTAATGACTTCAGGATTCCATTAGGGAAATCCCAAGGGTTGACAGATTTTGGACTTGGCTAAATTTGGACGTTGGACATTTATTTATCCATATTAATTGTAAACAGCTCAAGAGGATTCAAACTAATTATTCCCCCTTGGAGGCTTGTTGTTGAAACACGAAGGGCACATTTCTTTCAAAATAAACGACCTGTCACCACTCGAAGCGGGTCTCTTCTTTGCAATCCATCTTATGCTCCGGTGTTGGGTTCATGTTCCAAAAGCCCTTCCTCCCTCATGTTACTCTGTTCCCCACTGACCACTGCAGGCCAAGTAGTCTCTGTCTTACCTACCCTTCCCCCTTGGCTTCCTTTCCCACAGTTTAGAAACCTCTCTTTGGCAATGATCACCTTATGCATTGTCCATCAACATAAGGTGGAGACCACCCTTCTGCCCGTATTTGTTGTTTCCTGGCATGAACCTCTTACCCCTTAGGAATCTCAGGGCTGGCCTGGTCCAAAATTCACAGAAGCAGTGGCTTGTGTGTGCAACCTGCTTGGTAGTCCTCCCATCTCGTCCTTATTGGATGTGGGATCCTCAACTGGGTCAGAAGTTCTTTGAGGGTGAAGATGGATGTCCTTGCCCTGAGAAGAGGCCTTAAAGAAAGCTTATGAGCATCAGATGAATAAACAGAGAGTCTTGGTTTGCTTAGTTATGGAGATGGGTTTTCTACACCATTCCCAGATCTATAGGGAGCCCTAGATTACTCATTACTGCATCTTCAATTAACTCACTTTTGCACTTTGCCAGCTTTCAATTTCTTACTCTCAAATACATTCTTTTCTAGCCTGACTCGGGTTTGTTGTTGTGTGGTTTTGAGGAAGGAACCCTGGGCTGTGCACACACTAGGCAAGCGTCCTGACACTGAGTAAACTCATGGGCTCTTTTAAAACTTTAGTTGAAGACATGGTCTCCCTAGATTGCTCAGCCTAGCCCCAAACCCACTCATAACCCAGGTCAGCCTTGAACTGCAATCTTCCAGCCCCGGCCTCTTGTGTAACTAAAATAACAGGTGTGTACCAAGTGTCTTCTATTTTAATGTAAGGTACTATTTGTCTTAAAACATCCTCTTCAGTAGATTCTATATTTGAGCCTCTCAAATTTGCACACAGCAACTAAGGGATTCTCCATTATGTGTCTTCAAGAGAAAGCCCACTCCTAGTTCACCTTTCTCTGGTCTTTTCTAGGATAATGTAAGTAAATGAGAGAGAGAGACTGATCCCAGGAATTTTCTCATCCTGTGAGATCATTTTGTACCCAAGGAATACTCTACTACAGTACACTCCTGTCTTTAATTCATGTCAGAAACATGCCATCTCTTTGCATCCTAACGTATTCCTCAGAATGGCTCCCCCGTCCTGGTGTGCCACATGTGCACAGGCAGGTGGAGAAAGACACTGTGAGGCTTGGCCTCAGTTGCACGGAAAGAATCTGAAACTAAAAAGAGAGGCTAGTTCTCCAGCTTGGGTCCAGATGAGGACTCAAAATATAACTCAAGACTTTCAAAGCGTGATTCATGAGTTGGAGGAGTTATGGAGCTGTGGGTTTGAAAGGGGCAGAGAAACAGTAAATCCCAATCCTCTCTCGTTGATTCCAAACAAGTGTTCTCATGCTCGCAACCCCGAAGCATTTGGGCAGGTAAAATATTCCGGTTTTAGATGACGGGGAAGAGAGCTTCTGTTAACATTGGGGCTTTTGTTTTTCTACAAAAGAGAATTGTAAGAATTTCACAGTAAGAATACAAATGTTGCAATTTTTTAATGGCAAATATTTGCTAGAACCTATGTTTTTTGTCCTAGTTTACACAGCCTTGTTCTCTTTCCTGTTAAATTAGAATAACATTTGCCCTCCCTCCCTCACCAGGCTTCTAGAAGGATCCACTAAAAGGAAGATGAGAATTGCTTTAAGAATACAGCTATCTACAGGCCAAGAGGCCTCATTTCTGTTTAGAGAGGTTTGAAGTTCAAACGAAGGAAGTTTTCCCCAGAGGACTCCGTGAACGTTAGAGCCTGTGTTCTCATCCATGTCTGCTTCACTTTCTTCCAAGCAGCCTGTACTGTCAAATTTATTTTTAAAGAAAGGTGCTTATTTCCCAAAAAGTGGAGATCAGCGAAGACAGGAAGTGAGGCAGAGGGATCTCTTCCTGTTTGTCCTCCTTCTAATGAGACTAAAACCCATGGAACTTGTGTGGGAAACAAAAGACCCTGCAGGGGTGAGAAAGGAGGCTGGGTGGGCACTGCAGCACCCAAGAGCAACTCAACCCCGGGTGCAGCTCAACCCAAGAGAAGTTCAACCCAAGAGAGACCTTGGTTTTCTTTCAGGCTCCACATTCCTATTAGGCAATGAAAGAACCAGAAACATTTTAGAGCCAACCAGCACAACCAAAACATGCCCAAACAAAAAAGCTTGCTTTCTTGGGAGACAAGTAGAAGAGCAGCCAAGCGAGAAAGGAGAGATGTGGTGATCATTCTGATGCAGCTGTGCTTCAGAGAGAACCAGCAGAGCCTGAGTGGGAACCAAGACTTCTCAGCTCACAGACTACCAAGAGAATCTGAAATCCACCCCAACCTCTGATGGACATCACACGTGATAACATTGTCCTGGAGCTGGACCTTGATCCCTGCCAGGTGCTAATGAGCTTCCCCTACCACTAAACCACTAAGCATTTATAGATATCAGTGGAGACCATACCAAAAGCTTTCATCCTACAGCAATAAAGGACTCCACACTATGGCAGGGGAGTCAGAAGGCAACTGAAAAGTCAGGAGAATTGCAACCTGAGCTAGTGACAAGTGAGAACTCACATCCCCACCCAACATTAGCAAGGGGACTTTCTCTCAAAGCGGTATCAGTAGAAAGCAAGAGGCAACTGGATATCCACTCCTGTCCGTGATGAAGTGGTGTCCCCACCTTCTGTCCTCCTGCCCAAGCTATGCAGAAGAAAATTAATCGGGTAAAAAGTAAGGTTCAGAATGAGAGATAAGAATCTAGTTTCAACTTCTACACATGACAACGTTCTCCCAACATCGTTTGTTGAAGATACCTTTGCTCCAGTGTGTATTCTTGATATCTTAGTAGAACAGGTGGTTCTCTACTCTGTTCCATTGATCTCTGGGTCTATTTTTGTGCCAGCATCATGCTGTTTTTATTACAATAGCTCTGTAGTATAACTTGAGGGCAGCACCATTCTTTTTTGCTAAAGATGGCTTTGGTGATCTGCAATCTTTTCTGCTTCCATAAGAAATTTAGGGTTTTGTTTCTTTGGTTTGGGTTTTTTTTTTGTTTGTTTGATTATTTGTTTGTTTGTTTGTTTGTTTTTTCCATTTCTATGGAGAAGGTAATTGTGATTCTTATAGGGATTGCAATGACTGTAAATTACGTTTAATAAAATAGTCATTTTCACAATATTAATTCTGCCTATGCATGAACATGGGAAGTCATTTCATCTTTTAGTGACTTCAATCTTTTAGAGATTTTAAACTTCATTCTAAAGATCTTTAACCTCTTTGGTTATATTTATTCACAGGTATTTTTTGAGGGTATTGTGAATGGAATGCGTTTATCTTTTTCTCAGCATGTTGTTATTGATACATAAAGTCTACTGATTCTTATATGTTAATTTTGTATTGAGCAACTTTGCTGAAAACGTTAATTGCCTCCAGGAGTTTTCTTGTAGAGATTCTGAGTCTTATAACATTGTATTTAAAATGTTCAGATTCAAACTCAAATCACTCAGGAAGTCAAGAATCAGGCTGACGTTGAACTGAAGGAGAAAGACAGTCAACAGATGCCCACACTGGGTGACAGACATTCAAGAATGATCTAAGATTTTGAAACAGCCCAGTAACAATATTTTGATGAGCAATAGTGGATAACTTGGAGCTATTAAAAATGTCTCATTCAGGAAATAGAAGATATGAGGAAATTTTTGTAACTGAAATAGAGGATAAATTATGACTTCCTCTTAGAGAAACCCACACCCATGCTCTTGGGCTTATCTTCTTGAACAATTCTCTTTATTAATTCTCATGCTCAAGCCTATATTAAATATTTCTGATTATAGCAGGTGTGGTGGCATATACCTTATATCTGGGCAGAGAGAAGCAGAGGCAGAGATCTTGATGGATCTGAGCCAGCTTGATCTACACAGTGAGTTCAAGGCCAGCCCAGGTTATGTCCTGAGACCCTGTTTCAAAACAAAATAAAATAAGAGACAGCAATGGAGAAGCTGTGGTGTCCATAGTCAGTGGCATGTCATTGTCATGCTGAAGAAAAAAAAAGCAATATCCAGGAAAATATCCTGTGGTGAAAGGAAAAATTGTTAAATTTTCAAGTAAAGTAAAAGGAAGGGCAGACCTGTGATAGAAGAACAGCTAGCAGTGAGGAACAACAAAGGAAGAAACCTTTACACCAAAGGAAAAAAAATACAGCAAGCAAAAAAAAAAAATAAAGATAAATATAATGCCTTCTGCTCATGGGTTCTTGATGTTTAAAGCAAATAAATGAAAGAAAGACAGAGAAGGAGGGAGAAAGAGAGAGAGGGAGGGAGGGCGAGAGAGAGGGGAGGGGAATTGTAACATTGACATGTCTCAGAATATATTAAAGAGAATATTTAACAAAGTCTCATTACTTGAAGAAGGATTAATGGGCAAAAGGAGAAATAATATTTCCAGGTTTCAGTGAAACTGTTTTGTTTTGTTTTGGGTTTTTTTTTTTTTTAAAGGAGGCTCTGACAGGCTGGTAATTATCCAAATACAATGCAATGCCTGAGTCAGAGAAATGCCATAGGAAGAGATACATGCATCCAAAGCAATACGATCAATTGAAATGCTTTTACAAATTTTATATATACGTGTGTGTGTGTGTGTGTGTGTGTGTGTTCAACTGGAACACAGGAAGTGAATTTAAAGCAAATGAAGAAGTGAAAACAGAGAACAGCAAAAAAGGATAAAATTAAATTAATATTAAATGATAGATCTAACATGGCAATAATCATTAATGATCAAAATACATCAACTAAAAGAGAGAGATGGGCAGAGTAGATCAGAAACCAAGACCTGGGTATTCTCTGTCTACAAGAATCTCATCACAGCTATAAATAGGCAAGTAGGAAGGAAAGATGGGGGAAAGACAGGCTATGCAAATACAATGAATGAAAGCCAGGACTTCAGAGTGAAGACATTTTTCCAGTGATGGGGAGGGACATTATATAGGGATGAAAAGACCAGCTCAGCAAAAAGATGTAGCCATTGTAAGTGTGTGTAGACCAAGCAACAAGGATGCAGCCATCATAAGTGTATGTAGACTAAGCAATGAGGATGCAGCCACTGTAAGTGTGTGTGGACCAGGAACAAGCCAACAAGATTACAGCAATGGGGGGCAGTACTGAAAGAGATGGAAGATCCATGGCTATAGTGGGACAAGGGTACCTCTGTCAGGGTTTCACATAACAGCTATGGAGTCAGGAAGACGTCAATAGTATCAACCATGAGGATCTCAGACCTATCAAACTCAACCAGCACACTCAGGTGCTCGCTTTTGTCAAGTAGTCATGGAAATACCCAAAAGAGATCACATCTTAAGTTACTTATAAAGGAAGTCAAACAAAAGATGTTCTCTGACCATATTTGGATTCAAACCAGAAAACAATGGCAGAAATATATATAATACACCTCATGTAAAACATCTGGAAAATAAACTACACGTTACTAAGTAATCTGTGAGGAAGAGGGCACCTTGGGGGAAGTTAACAAAAAACACAAACCAAGCAGAGAATAAAAATAGATTGAGTTTGGCAGACATGGAGAAAGTAGTGTTAGCATGAAAATCAATAGTACTCACCAGAGCCTACATTAAGAAAGACAAAATATTTAAGCAATAATCTGAGGTTTCATATGAAAAACTCAGAAAAAGAGTGTAATGAATCTAAAGCAAATTTCAAGGTGAATAAAAAATTAATTAAGTTGAAACAGGTAAAATAGAGAAGTATTTCAATGAAACAAAAAAGTGTACACATACACATATAATTTTAAAATTTAAGATAAATAACACTGTCACACATATGGCAGGACATAAAAACACCAGATAATATAAAATCACGAAATATGGAGTATGAAATCTAACATGGACCTTTAAATATCAAAAAAGTAATAAAATAAATCATTATGCATAGTTCTACAGTTCAGATAAAATGGACCAATTGCTTGGGGGAAATTACTGCCAAAACTCAGTGTGAAATAGATACTTTGACTACAAAGGAAGTTGAATCCATTAAATGAAAAATTTTTAAAAGGGGAGGGGACCTGTAGGCCGAGAAGTTCAACTGAGGTCTCTACTTCAGTACCTTAAGAATCAACATGGTCTACACCAGTGTAAGGAACAGCTTGGCAGTTTATGAGACTAGCATTACAATTATGGCAAATGCTGACAAAACTGTACAAACAGGGAGAGAAATTCATAGACAAATGTTCTTTATGAGTAGAGATGCAAAAGACATCTCTTGACAAAATATTGGCAAATATAATTGGGCAAAATTTAAAGGGAATTCTATACCGCGGTGAAGGGTTGGTTCAATGTTTTAAAATGAATCAACACACCATAATCACAGAAAAAAATCACATGATCATATAATCACATGATCATATAATCACAATTTGACACTCCTGACAAAACTTGGCACTCGCTCATGATCTAAAAAAATAAACTTAGAGAAATAGGAATCAAAGGACTCAGCTTGATAAAGGAGATCTGTCAAAAGCCGACAGTTAACGCTACGCTGAACAGTGAAAGGATAAGTCTGGATCGTCTACCCTCACTGCTCACATCACCCGAGTGCTAGAACTCTTATTTAGGGTAATACTGAAAAAAAAAGAATTGAAGTACAGACTGGAAACGAAGACATAAAGCCATCCTTGTTTGTGGAGGATTGAGGTGTCTACAATTTAAAATAAAAATTTCTGGGATATGGGATGAATGAGAAAACAAGATATTATATTAGCAACAAACACACCAACACAACTTAAAATTAAAATGTATCTATTGATTTGTTGATATCCACCTCAAAACAAATGAAAACATGTGATGACAAATCTAACAAAGCACACAGGGGACTTCTATGTTGAAGACAGCACATAAAAAATAAGAAATACAGAGGACATTCTACACATGGTGTGGAAGACTTGTCGTACAAAATGGCAGCTCTACAGATAACTTGGGTTGGAATCCAGAAGAGAAAAGGGTTATCTGTGGGGAGAAAGATCGCAAAATGCAAACATCTAGGGTTTAGTTAACAGTCGATAGCCTATCCATGCTGGTCTCTAAACGTGAAGAAATGCACCAGGGTCATGCAGGATGAGATGGCAAGGGCAGTGGGCAAGGTGTATGTGGAAACTATTAGAGACACTGTCCGTATTTTCTATTCCTCTAGAACCCTCCCCCCCAAAAAAATTGGTTTTGCTTTTTAAAAACAGTAATATTTCCCCCAGCCTTCATAGCTATTTCTCCTCTCTAAGATTTATCTAATCTATCTGATGAGTTTTGTCCCTTATCAAAAGTTTCTCTTCCAGGAAACAAAATGTCTCACTGTTCTACATTTTGGAGAGAGTAAGTTAAACATCTGTATGCCTACCTTTTTCTCATCTAAAAATATTTTTAAATTTGTTTTAGATAGACTCTATGATGCCTAATGTCAATTCAACTGTCAACTTGATGACATCACACTAACCCTAATCCTCACCTTCTGAACATGCCTGTGGGAGAGTATCTTGAGTAGGTTAATTGAGATTGGCTCCTGAACTATATAGGAGAAATCGAGCTAAGCACAAGGATCCATCACTCTCTGCTTCTCCACTGGAAAAAGTGGAGCCTGTATGGCTTCTCCATGACGGACTGTACTCTTAAAACTAGAGGGATGGAGAGACCTGGGTGGAAGAGGGGACAGGGAGGGGAAAAGAGGAACATGATCAGGTATTTGGGAGGAGGGCAGGACTGAAGGCCAGCAGAAAGAATGGAAGCAGGCAACCTCGAAAGGTAGGAGGTGGGGGAACCCTCTAGAATGAACTGGAGACCTGGGAGGTGAGATACTCTGAGGACTCAAAGGGAGGGACTTTGAATGAAATGCTTTACAGTGGGGAGAGGGAACTTGTAGAATCCAGTGGAGGGGCAGGATATCAAGTTGAGGGATGGGGTAGCCATCCCACAGTCAAAAGCTCTGAACCAGAATTGCTCCTGTCTGAAGGAAATGCAGGAACAAAAATAGAGAAGAACATGAGAAAAAGGAGGTTCAGTGACAGGCCCAAATTGGGGTCCAACTCAAGGGGAGGCCCGGAGCCCTGGCACTGTTATTGATACTATGGTGGTATACTTGCAAATAGGAGGCTAATATGGCTTACCTCTGAGAGGCCCAACAAGCAGCTAAGAGAGTCAGATACAGATACTAGCACTCAACCAACTGACGGAGACCCCTGTAGTTGAACTGAGGAAAAGCTGGAAGAAGCTGAAGGGGTGGACAGCCCCATGGGAAGACCAGCAGTCTCAATTAATCTGGACCCCTGAGATCTCTCAGACACTGAGCCACCAACCAGACAGCATACACCAGCTGATATGAGGCCCCAACATATAGACAGCAGAAGACTGCCAGGTCTGGACTCAGTGGGAGAAGATGCACCTAACCCTCTAGAGACTTGAGGCTCCAGGGAGTGGGGAGGTCTGGTGGGGAGGGGGTGGGGTAGACATCCTCTTAGAGGTGGTGGCAGGGGGGTGGGAGGTATGGATTGGAAAGCAACTTGGGAGAGGGGCAGATCGGGAGGAGGATGAAGTCTGGACTGCAAAATAGGATTAAAGAATAAAAGTAAATAAATTAAAAAAACAAAAACAAAAACCTATGAGCCAAAATAAACACTTTCTCTCTTAAGTTGCCTTTGTCGGGGTGTGTTACCATGGTAACAGGAAGACTAGCTTAGACAGGATATTTCCATGTAACCTAAATGGACCTAAAAATTGTAATCCTCCTGCCTCAGTTTCTAACAAATTTTTTTTTTGGTTGAGAAGAGTTTCTTTTTATTTCCAACAGGAAGGTGTAATCCCTGCCATATATTTTCCTTTTGTAATGTAGCTATTTACTTATCTACTGGTTTTTATTTGTTTGTTGCTTGCTTGCTTGCTTGCTTTTATTTTCAGCAGTATCCCACAACATCAGTTAACATTCTTTATTCAGATACATACAGAGAAAATTTTCCAGGCAAAAAGAAACTCTAAGAGCAGCAGACCTCCATTTGACTCATTCATTCATTCATTCATTCATTCATTCCATAAGTGTTTACCTTCTGTGAAGAAGAGCCAGGCCCCAAGAACCCAGGAGTGCAGCAAGGCGACACACTCCCTGATACCCAAACGTGTGGCTTGTGGGTGCCAGCAGCAACAACTGGAACCCATGAGGAAATGTTCAACCTTACCTGTGGAAGGTCCCCATGGAGAGACAGCTTGTACTCGGCTGCCACATCCCAGAAATCTCCAGTGCATGAGGTCCTGGTGACTCAAACTACTATTTAAATCACTTACTGCCATTTAACCTATAAAAGCATTTACTTCTAACTTTTGTACTTAATTGTTTTTGTCTGTGGTAAGTTTTTCCCTCCAGCCCTCCAAAGCCTCACTAAATATATTTTTACTGTGATGTGTGCCTCTCCTCAGAGAGCTTCGATGATAGAGCATTTTGTTGACTTCTGATTTCTTGTTCCTAAGAAGCACCCTTACGTATAAAGCTATCCTTTCCTATAGTCTGAGGTTGTCCCTATATAAGACTCAAATATAATTGTTAAACCAGGGCATAAAGCGTAAGAGAAACTGTGACAGTCCTTGGGTCAACCCTAGTTATCTGGTGTCGATAGGTGGAGAAGAACAGGATTCCAGTGCAGAACAGAGTTGGGGAAAGGGGCATAGTTCTACCTATCCCAGGTGTTAACACCTTGGTCATATCTGACTGTTGTTGTCTCAGTCTTACAGCAATGGTGGCACATAACAGACACAGGCTTTCCCCCTTATTCAGTGGACTTGCGTTTGTATCTTTAGCATGGGGAAGTGTCCAAGGAATACAGCTCTGCAGCCCCTGGCTTTCCCACTTTGGATCCATGATCATAAAGCTATCCAGTCAGGCATCTGTTATCCCAGGGAAAGGTCCCTGTAGCAGGAATGGTGATGAATTTCCCCCTCTGCAGGATGCCCAAGAGCTAATTCAAGAACCCTTAAAGGCTAAGCAGGGGATGCTGTGCTCTGAGGGTGGGATCAGTCCATTTGCTGTTACTAATAACAAAGTACCACAGACAGAATAAATTATAAATAAATTCTCCCAGCCCAAAAGGTTTATTTTAACTCACAGCTTGGAGGAAAGGTCACTAGCTACACCTGGTAATAGAGTTCTTGCTGGCAAAGTCTCAAAGAAGCATGTGAAGTCATCTGAGGAAAAGATACCGACAGTGTCTGTCTCTCCTGGTCTTGGTTCCATTTACAAAGCCACCAGTAGTCAACTCTGGAGCTCCACCCTGATGACTCAGTGCTCCACCCTCACCATACCTCCTAGTGAGTATTAAATTCCAATGTGACTTTGTGGAGGGGACAGATGATATTCACTCACAGAACATCTTCTATATGATTCAAATGGGCCAACAAAGGAATGTATGGTTGACTCCTTAGTGGGAAGTCCTTTATCCCTTCACTCTGATAAAGCCTGAGTATACAGGATTACATACATAATGTATATTATTATATCATGGTACAAAGTATTTATTGACTAAAGATATGAAATATTAAATAAAATTTTCAAACTAAAAATCTTTTGCGTGAGGTGTGCACATCACATGTATGGAAAGGCCAGAAGCCAGTTTCTAGTGTCCCTTCTCAGGCTCTATCCACTCACCCATCCCCACCTTTGTTAAGAAAGGTCTCTCATTGGCCTGGACCTCTCCCAGGAAGCTAGTCTGACTGGTGAGAAAAGCCCAGGCATCTGCGGCTTGCTGCCTCCACATCAATGGGATTGTAAGCATGCCCCACCACAACTGGCTTTTTAAGATGAGTTCTAGGAGATCAAGCTCAGCCATGCTTGTGCAACAGCCTCTCAAGCCACCTCCTCAGCCTAAAAAAATCCTTTCAAGACGATTCCTAGGCATGGAAGATGGAAGTGGTAGCAGGGAATTTTGAAGAATGTTGAGAATTGAAGAATCTCATATCAGACCACCATGATGAGAAAACAGGGCAAATAAACAAATGGGGAGGAGTAGATCAGAGTAATTACACATTAGTAGCTGGGAACAACCCAGAGCTACTCAATACCCACACCCTGGGAAGACAGCTTCAGCCACCAGCTAGAGAGGCTGCATCTATATGAGGATCCCTGCTGCTTCTTCCCTTCCTCCTGGGAGCCACAGAATTGTTTGGCTGACCCCTGGTACCTTTCTAAGCCAGCCCAAAGAAAACCGGAATTCCATTTGACCGAAAAGGACTGAGCTCTGAGAACCTTCCAAGATGTCACTGCTGAGGGGAACCGCCCTACTGGAGACTTTGCTGAACACCAGGACTTGAAAATGATCCAGTCAATGACAAAGCACTGTTGGCAACAGACTGTTTATAAACCGGTTGAGAATGGAGTCCTCTTCCTCTGAGACAACCCCTGACCACCTGGGTCAATAATTAGGGAATTGTTTGGACTGGGAAGCTCTTCGTCTGGGTCAGCAAGTCCATTCCCAGGCACAGAGGTGGGATCAGGTTCATTACTCTAAACAACCTATGATGAAGAAGGCCCCGCACCCTCAGGATGGCTCGGGGGCTGGAAATTCCATGTTCTTCCTCTCATTCTGCCTGCTCTGAACAGTCCCTGCTTTAATACTATTTTTCTAAACTCTGAGCTCTGAGCAGCATGTTTTCCCTCCTGTAACTTAAGCCACAGACAGCATTCTGTTCCGTTCAGTGTTCTTACCTATTGTAAAGCTCCCGGGTTGGGGGGTGTTCTCTTGTCTTCCTGAGATAGAACAAGGCCCTGGCTATGAACAGCTCTAAATCCTAAGAGACTGATTTTGTTAGTTTGGGGTTTTCTTCACCCCTTAGTCAAATTCCCTACATTTACTTTGCCTTAAGAAAAACTAAAATACCTCACATCTATCTGCTGGGAGGAAATTAGACATAGGATAGCCAGCTTCCCCTGCTGGCTCCCTTCTGGTGTGGGATGTTTGGGTGGCTTTGAGAAGTGCGGGCACTGACCGTCAAAGAACACATTTTCTGTGAGGAGACCCAAGGGATTATTAGAACAATTTGACCACTGAATGTGGATGGAAATGCAGAAGCAAAACCAAGGAAATGGTTCAGTCAATAAAACCTTCGCCTTCCAAGCACAAGGACCTGGTGATGCCTGCTTATAAACCAGGGGCAGGGATCCCTGGGGCTAACAGGCCAGCCAATCCGACTGAAGTGGTGAGTTCCAACAAAGTGAGAAAAATAAAAAGCCCATGTTGATGCCTGACATCCATACTCACACGAATGCACACACACACACACACACACACACACACACACACACGGATTCATCCTACCACCCCCCTTATGAATAAGATCCAAACCCATCTGTTCATCTCCCTAAACCTCCCTCCAGCTCTCTTTCCCTGCTTCCCAACTCTTTCCTAGGTTCCTCCACCTTCCCACTTCCCTACTTCCCCTCCCTGCCACAGATTCACAGCTGCTCTTGAGCAAACCCTAGGTTTCCTTTGAAGCTGTCTCCATCTAGGCAACTGGACCCAAAGCCCAGTGAGTCACTCCCGAGACTCCTTCTGGTTGGTTAGGATTCTGGTTGTTTACTGGGGCCCTCAGAGCTGACCAGAACCTCCTGGCATCTTCTCAGGCGTCCACTCCAAAGGCAGGATACTTGGCCTGAATTGGTCTCTGCCTCTCCTCAAAGACACCCAGACCTGAAGAACCATGGTTTGTTTCTGGAAAGTGTGAAGGCACTGGTTGAGAAATATTCGTTGTGATTTTAAAAAAAATATATGACCTACTAAATGCCTCCCCTCCTCTGGGAGCATTTCTAAGCCATCCCAGTCCACTCTGAACTCTGCCTCCCTTGGCTTTATTTCTCTCTAGAGATCCATGGGTTCTCAGCACCAGGATGGCCTAAGAAACTTAGTGATAGTGCCAGTTGCCTGGCCTTGCCTGGCCAGTGAGACAAAATCCCTCTAGGGATGGAGCTCAGAGCCCTACAGCCTTTACCCTCTCCTGCACAAGCAAGAGAAACATGCTTGGAGCTGAGAGTTCATGCCATGTGCTGTGCTCTTCTGTGCCTTCTGCCCCTGGGTGTCCTCTGCTTACCCTCCAAGACAGCTTCACAAGAGCCAGGGACAGTCCTTCGCCCATGCAGATGCAAACCTCCCACGAGAATCAGCAGATCTTCACAGGTCCAATACATGCCTGGTGTGGCAGGCCACCAAAACTCACAGCCCTAGCACTTCCCCCACCAAGGCAAGGAACAGCTGATGGTTCTGTTCAAGAAGATTGTGAAACCTTTAGAAGATGAGTCTCATTGAAAGAATTTGATCACCAGGGGCAGAGCTGTAGCCCAGCTCTACTTTCTATCCATTCTGTTTCCTGAGTGCAGACGCGATGTAACCTACCACCTTCCTGCTCCTCCTACCAGGCACTATCAAGGATTGTACTCCTCATGGGCCTGTAAGTCAAAATAAATGCTTTCTTCCTCAGGTTGTTTTTGTAGGGGTATTTTATCACAGCAGCAGAAAAACTGACAATGACTGAGAAATTCAACTGTCAGATCCTCAGGTCTGTACAAAAGTGTGCAAAGCCAGAGACTTGGATGAAAGTGTGAGCTGCTTCTCCTCTGGCTGTCCCTCTGGCTACAGGGCCAGCAGTGTCCCTTTGAACCTGTGAAGACTAAAATGGCCTCATCCATGCACGTTGAGGTAGTGGCTCTATACATGGCTGTAGCTCCTTCCCAAGCCTAACCACAGTGGAACTCACACCTGCCCCATATAGGTCAGTTCTGACTCATTTCTTCACCTCACTGTGACAGGCTTTGATAGGCTTTGATAGGCGTTGATTAGCTACAAGTTATGCACCTTGTGCCTACCCTCAGAGTTGTTTCTTCTTCTTCTTCTTCTTCTTCTTCTTCTTCTTCTTCTTCTTCTTCTTCTTCTTCTTCTTCTTCTTCTTCTTCTTCTTCTTCTTCTTCTTCT
>NC_034590.1:171185173-171188069 GCF_900095145.1 Mus pahari
CTTCTTCTTCTTCTTCTTCTTCTTCTTCTTCTTCTTCTTCTTCTTCTTCTTCTTCTTCTTCTTTTTGCTGAGACCTCTTTTTAAAAAATAAAAAATGAAATCAGTCTTTTTTCTTTCAATCAAGTTTTTTCTTTTTAATTTATTAACTTTTAGTGCATTAGTGTTTTGCCTGCATGGATGTCTGTGGGAGGGTATCAGGTCCCCTAGAATTGAAGTTACAGACAGCTATGAGCTGCCATGTGGGTGCTGTGAATCGATCCCAGGTCCTTTGGAGGAGCAGCCAATGCTCTTAACGACTGAGCCATCTCTCCAGCCCCCAGGATTCCACCTTCTGCTCTAACCTGTAGCTGAAAGCCTTAGCCATCGCAAGAACAGCTATCTCTCACAGTTCAGTGTCCATACTGTCCATGTCAATGTCCATACTGTCAATGTCAGTGCCCATACTGTTCATGTCAGTGTCCATACTGTCAATGTCAGTGTCCATACTGTCAATGTCAATGTCCATACTGTCAGTGTCAGTGTCCACACTGTCAATGTCAGTGTCCACACTGTCAATGTCAGTGTCCANTGTCAGTGTCCACACTGTCAATGTCAGTGTCCACACTGTCAATGTCAGTGTCCATACTGTCAATGTCAATGTCAATACTGTCAATGTCAATGTCCATACTGTCAAATCCCCAGGGACTCTTCTCTAGAGGCAGAATGTCAGGGGATACCATTCTCATATTTTAAATACAAATGTTGTATTTGTGTACCTATGGACTGTCTTTTTTTCCAAAACTGAAAGAAGCCTGCTATAGGGCACACTCAGCAGTTTTAAAAATAAATGTGAAAAGGGTTGGATATGCTTGCTCTGCAAACATGAAGGCCTGAGTTTAATTCCCAGAATCCATGCAACAAAAAACTGGGCATGGGCCAGTGGGATGGTCCTTGCCACCCAACCTGACAACTTGAGTTCCCACATGCTGCATTCTGGCCCCTAGACATAAGCCATGCATGACACATGTGCCCCCCAAACCCCAATGAGTAAATACATGCCTCTAACCCCACCACTGAGAGGCAGAAACAGTAGGAGCCCTGGTACTCACTGGCCAGTCAACCTAGATGTAAATGATGGCTGACAAATGATACCTAAGGTTTACGTTTGACCTACACACACACACACACACACACACACACACACACACACACACACACACTAAAAATATAGCAAAAAATAAATAAATAATACTTCATAGTGGTCTGAGGAGAAGTCAGACAGGGAAACCTTGTTCCATAATTAGCTGGCGCCAGTGGTGTAGCTAAGCTTCCCACTGCACCTGGCTTCCCTGGTGAGTGTGGCATTGAGAAACAAGGTATAGGCTCTAAGCATTTATTTATGCCCCCTGCTAGGCTTGGGGCTGAACATTCTGATGGGCACAGGGCAGTATAATGTCAGTCCCTTGCACCTTCCCTTGGTGGCTGACTCTAGAAAGGATGGTTCTGCAGCCATGGTTGGGCTCCCAGAGCGGTACTTCCCACTATGAGACCAGACACAGATGCACGTCAGTGAAAACTCAGTAAGTGACATGCAGGTGGAGGGGGAAGGGCCTTACCTGCAAGAAACAATGCAGAAGCTCTTCTTGGGGTGTGTGTGTGTGTGTGTGTGTGTGTGTGTGTGTGTAACAACTTGTATCGGAATATTCTTTCTGCTATTAATGTAAGCACCTACTTCATCTCTGGAGGTAACCCTTGCCCTCATGTGCTGCCTGTGCCCTACACTACTCACTGCCCCACCCTAACTGCCCTTGGGGGTTGGAGGTGAGGTGGCTCAGAATCAACGACACAGTCTCTGGATCTCCACAGCAAGCTTTTATGAACGCTGCTGCTGCTGCTGCTGCTGCTGCTGCTGCTGCTGCTGCTGCTGCTGCTGCTGCTGCTGCTGCTTCAAGCTCCTTTAACACCCTCCACCTACACCCTACTGGTCCCAAGAAAGAATCTCTTCTAAACATCAGTTCCCAATTGGCTGGCAATCCTTGGTATCTCAGGCAGTCCTCAATTAGGTCCTCCTGCAGGGGATGCTTTTGCGGCTGTGAGGCCCTGGCATTTATGCAGAGGCAGCTGTGCCATCTCTGCTACACTCAAGAAGAGCATAGCTGGCCCTAGGTACAAGCTAAAATTATGGCAACTATGCTGTCCTCTTCCTGGAAGACATCCAGAACAAAGACGACAAACAACAGAGGAAGGCAAGAAGTCTTGTAAAACCTAGATGACCTCTTAGAGGGTGTGTTTTCTTTATCTCTATACCTACATCCATTAACCTAGTCAGAGCGAGTTGGTGCTACTATTCAGGAAGATGGTCGGGAGTTGCTATTGTATATCCAGGGAAGATAGAAGCATGGCACACATATTCCTTTTAAAGGTTGGCTTCCAAGGAACCAGTGGATAGACATTTAGGATTAAACTCTGATGGACTGTGTCAACTACAGAGTACCCCCTAGCTGATTATCCAAGCAATCTGGAAACAACGTCCCTTCCATCCAGTTTCTGTCCTGCCAAGCCCCTACCTTCTAAACATACAGAGCAGCATGCTAAATGGTAAGTTTCAGAAAAGCAAAGTATTTCACAAATACCTGGAGCTAAGCAACAGTTGGGGCTTCTTTCTTCCAAAGATGAAGATCAGAATCCCAGACTGTGCTTAATTCACTCCTACACATGACCTCTGGATATAGCTCTTCACCCCTGTCCAAGTCCTTCTATGTATTAATAATGGTTATCCTCTCAGGGGCCTTGTTGCATAGATATGAGAGAGAGAGACAGACAGAGAGAGAGAGAGAGAGAGAGACAGAGACAGAGACAGAGACAGAGAGACAGAGAGAGACAGAGACAGAGAGAGAGAGAGAGAGAGAGAGAGAGA
>NC_034590.1:171188164-171218138 GCF_900095145.1 Mus pahari
AGAGAGAGAGAGAGAGAGAGAGAGAGAGAGAGAGAGAGAGAGAGTTTGTCTTCCAAGGTAGTTTTCCTGCTCTCTGTTGCTTAGACAACTGTCTGCTATAGGAAACCCCAAAGCTGCCAGCTCCCCTGGACTCAGGTCCCCAGCAAGGCCACCCCCTACCCACTTCTCTCCCATCTGCTTATAATTTAATGCTCTGTGTGTTTTAATCATTTCATTAGGCATGTCCTTATTTTGAAATGCAACTAATTCTTCAGTTCAAACAAATAACCAGTGATCTAAAAATGAGACCAGTCTTTACTCTGGGCTCCAGGTTGGCTCAGAAGAAATGTCACACCTATTTTAAGGAGGGTGAAAGAGAAAAGCTGCCCCTGGTTTGTTTGTTTTAAGCCACTGACTTTTAGTAAACATGTTTCAGGGACTTTTGAGTCATTTTAGAACTTTCAAAATCAACTTGTGATTTTGAAATGTTTTCTTGTGGATTTCCCCCTGAATATTTCTAGAAGATCTGTTATTATTAATGCTTATCAGAAGGTGGGTTTATAAATAATGTCTATTTGATGACAACAAACACAAAAGAAAAAAACTGCTTCCACTGTAACTTTGTCTCTTTCAGTATTTTCTGTATAGGAGCTTACATTTATTAAGGCAAAGAGAGTTATCCTTGGCTCTAAGAGGGAAAAACTTATAAGCTGTGTCCTGAGATTATAGGGGGTTTGTTATTGCTGTTGCTCTTTGGTTTGGTTTTGGTATGATTTTTGTTCCTGACATTCAGATTTGCTCTACATCAAGAAATGAACTGGCAAGATGGCTCACTGTAAACACACTTGCCACCAAACCTCAGGACATGATGTCAATCCCCAAGACTTACATGGTGGAAAGAGAAGCAGACTCCTTCAAGTTGCCCTCTGACCTTCACAGTAGGACATGGGCTCACACACGTTCAAATAAATAAATAGAAAAAAAATTTAAATTCAGCTACTGAAGTCTCAGAGCTATGTGTAGGTTTAACATATCTGTGACATTCTGTAAAATGTGAAATTGATGGTATCTTTTTGTACTGGTACTTGTGTTTTTAGGTTGTTTTGTTGTTGTTTTGGTTTTTTTGTTTTGTTTTGTTTTTTATTTTGTTTTGTTTTTCAGGTAATAGAATGTCCTTTTACCATTTAAGAAGCGTAAGTAACATTCCCACACAGTAGACACTTAGAAAACTTTTGTTGAAGTTCAGTACTGAATAGGTAGATTTAGTTGCTCCTTTCTGTCTCAATTCCCTTTTCTGACTTAATAAAAATTTAAATGCCACGTTTACTAGTGGTACATTGCAATCTGATCGGGATATTCTGTGGAGGATTACCCTACAGTCACCAAACAAATCAGGACCATTTAGGTTTCGTGTAAACACTGAGATGGTGATAATAACCTATTAGAAAAGTAGTTTGGGAGGGATTGTTTTCGGACTTTTTTGGTTCGCTGTGAACAGACCTAATCATTTGCGTTGGTGCCTGACACAAGTGGTTCTCATGCGCCATCTAGTGGCTGCTGTGAAACTGTGCTGTGTCACGGGAAACCCTTTCTGAACAAGCCTTACTGCTGCGAATTCCTGTCCCGGTCCTCGGGCAGCCACTGGACACTTGCCCATCTTTCAGCCTTTAAATTGAGAGGAACCACTGAAGAAAGCATGCACAGTGTTTCCCAAAAGCTCTGTGTTCTTGGGAGCAACCAAGATGCAATCGGTCAGAGAAATGGTTTCTTCCCGGATCCATGTGAGTTAAACTGTTGTGTGACTGGAGATACTCGCGCCTGCAGAGTTGTGGTGACAAGCAAGGTAAGCCGAGTGACTTTTGTAACCCTTTTCCCCAGCAGAGACTACTCCTGTGTGGAGAAACCACGGCCTGGCAGTGACTTCTCTAACTCATAAAACTTGCTCTAACACATGGGGGAAAGAGCATCACTTAATCCAGTATCCTGTGTTGATTCCTGCCTGCGACATCTTAATTCTTACCCACCGGCAGGAGGACTGCTCTCGGCTGTGGACAGTGATGTGGATTTCACAATATTCAATAATCGGACTTTCCATTGGAGCTATTCCAGTAAAATATTGATTTAGTCAGAAAGGAGTGATAGAAATACAGATCTGTAGGTTTATTCTTGTTAAAAGTCCAAAGTAGAGTGCAGACTTTGAGAGTTCTTCTTGCAGAAAGTATTAGCAAAAAGTAATGTCCAGGCAGCTCCAGGTGAT
This sequence comes from Mus pahari, assembly GCF_900095145.1. Classification (NCBI taxonomy): domain Eukaryota; kingdom Metazoa; phylum Chordata; class Mammalia; order Rodentia; family Muridae; genus Mus; species Mus pahari. The sequence goes on from NC_034590.1 coordinate 171,190,401, forward strand.
ACAAGACACTTAGCTATGAATTTTACAAAAATCATTAAATGTTTGTGGATGTAGTACAGTAATGGAATGAGAGAAAATAACTAAAATTGAGATAAATTGCTTAGAAACTCACAGACAGGGAAGCCGCAATTCACGAGTTTTCTAAGCTAGTGTGCTTATTGCCTTTAGGAATAGGAAACATTGCTCCCAAAGCTGGATTAACCACTCTTGAAAAGCATCAGGTACAAAGTGATTTTCTCTCTTATTTCCAAAATCTAAATTCCTACGATAGTATATCCTCCCCCTGTTAATGCTTTCGGAGAAAACACTCATCCTTCAGAAATACACATTTGTCTTCGGGACCCTGGTCTCTCTCCTGCGCTGGGACTGGGGTTCACAGCATCTCAAAAACTGTTTCTCAGGCCTTATCAAAGGGTTATCTATTTCCATGGAAACACTGATCGACTTGAGATGTCCCCAGTGCTCATATTTAGCAAAGTCTGTGAAGAGTGGCGATGTGGAGTATCCGATTATTACTCAAGTGAAGCCCCTGTGTCAAAAAATTCTAAGAATCATTATCTCTTTTTGCATACTGTTTGAAATTTTTGAATCCACTATCTGGAAACTGAAAGAATAAAAACATATTGGCTCATAAAAATAAATAAAAACTGTGGATTTGTGTTTCTGCTGTGACATGCCTGCTAAAATATCTACCAAGTGAAGTTCAAAGATGTCCGCTTTTCTCAATGTTAAATATTCAATTTCCCAAATGTTGATCAATGTTAAAATTTAAAGGGAGGGCTGTTTAATGGCTCAGTGGGTAAAATTGAAAGGGAAATTTTTCTAGGGTTTTGTTTTTGTTTTTTGGGGTTTGTTTTTGTTTTGTTTTGTTTTGTTTTTGGCAGTCCCATGATTCATCGAAAACCTTGTTTGTACCATGAAAAGAAAGAAAACAAAAACTTGCAATATTCTAACATCTGGCCCATGCTATTTTCTAAGCTTTGTCATATATGCTATATATCAAGTCCTATGTGAACATACCATAGTTCAGCTCACGCAAACTCATTTTCCCATTAACCAATAAAAAAAAAAAAAGTTAAAATACAGATCTGAAACTAAAAATAAATAACATTAAGATCCTATTCTGCCACAGGCCAAGTAGGAATGAGCTGTTGTGCTGAAGCTGTCTTTGGTTGCCGGGATGTTCACCCCAGGCCAGAGGAAATCTCACAGATATTTCAGATGCCTTACGTCTCCCTCCTGTCCACGTTAGAGAGATGTTGCTGAAATAACACAAGACAATCTCAGGGAGGTTCTGTGCTCAAGAGAACATAAAGGGGATGCATTGTTTCTCACAGTCTGGCTGGAAGGGTGTAGCACACGGTAAAATTAAGACCTCCTCCTTCATTGTGCAGCACAGTTGGGCTGTTTGATCTCTAAGTCCTTGGGTAATTGGAGTCTACACAGCATGTGGAATCTGGGCCGAGGCAAACTCCCCCTCGTGCCCAAAGCCCTGCCTGGGGGCAGTGTTCACCCCCTAGCTGGATTCTGCTTATGTTTGGGGTTCTGCTTTGACATAGGCATTGTTTGCAAGCTGGGAAAATGAGAACGTGGTGGAGGCTAGAAAAGGAAGATATACCCGTTTGTTATCAGACGCACTGCAGTGAATAGGAGCCCAAGTTGAGAACGGCAGCTTCCTGCATGTGTGGAGCGCCCTCCCACATTCCACAGCCTCCCAGATATGGCAGGTTTCTGATTCAAGTCCCCGACACGGGTTTGTTTTTCACACCAGATTTCCATGGACTGCACCTGTCTGCTTCAGGTCATTATGACCTCTCCCACCTATGAGCTCTAAGGTGCCTGTGCTTGGTTTATACTTCATTCATTCAACAAATAACCCAGGCTGTGCTAGGAACTACTAGCCCCTGCAATGAGTCACGGCATTCTTCTGTCTTCAACAAGTAGGAGTAACAGATGGACCCAGGTTGCCCAGGGCTTCTTTAAGAAGCACAGACTTTAAGGAGACTCCACACACAAGCATGATATACCATAAATTAGAAACTTTGCCTTTGAGTCAGGCAAGGCTGCTTCAGTTTGCTCAAGCTGCCATTTCCTTTTCTGGGAAACCCTAGGTGCCTGAAGCTATCGGATGGAACACAGGGCCCCCAATGGAGAAGCTAGAGGAAGTAACCAAGGAGCTGAAGGGGTCTGCAACCCTATAGGTGGAACAACAATATGAACTAACCAGTACCCCTAGAGCTCGTGTAGCATATGTAGCAGAAGATGGCATACTCAGCCATCATTGGGAAGAGAGGCCCCTTGGTCTTGCAAACTTTATATGCCCCGTAGAGGGGAACGCCAGAGCCAAGAAGTGGGAGTGAGTGGGCAGGGGAGCAGGGTGGGGGGAGGGTATAGGGGACATTCGGGATAGCATTTGAAATGTAAATGAAGAAAATATCTAATAAAATAATTTAAAAGAAAATCAGAGGACAAGGTTATCAGAGCTAAATACAGGGCCACAGAGGGGGACCTGCAAGGTAAGAGACTTCAGTAGTAAGCTTTGTTAGCTTCTCTGGCAAACCCTCTTCAGAGAAATTAACAGTAATTATCAGTGAAAAGCCGTTCAATTCTTGAACACTCATGTTCAGACACAAGGGTGGTCATTCCCTCACACATACTTTGCGAATTGAATGGCAAAGAGTTTGGGGTGCCTGTCTATGGTTGTCCCATAAGATCCTCTTTTTAGCTTCTCTGCACCCCAAACAGTGACAAGCTACTGTGCCTGCCCTGGAGACTAAAATTAGCGAATCACAATGAACTGGCTGGGGTCTCTACACACTCTAGTGTCTTAAAAGTTAAACCCCTAAGTGGCCTTTGACTTAAGTTTAACTCTGTGGACTCAGACTCTGGGTAGGAGGAATCTCAGAAGCAGTACTTATGTATAATAATAAATGAATCTTTTAAAGAGAGAGAGAGAGAGAGAGAGAGAGAGAGAGAGAGAGAGAGAGACATGTGGGGGAGAGGGGTATTTTAGCAAGTGAGTTTCTCCAATTTACTTTATGTAGTTTTTGAGTAACGGCAAGAGTTCTGACCTGTGATCTATAAGGGTCATACCTTGTGTCTACATTTCCTCTGCCAGTGGAAAACAATGCCTTCTCCCAAGTCTTTAGCAAGTCTGTGAGGACCCATTTTCTTTCTCAGATTCTCAGCACAGTCTTTGGTGTGTCTGGATCAGATACAGGATGAAAGTCCCTGAGGCCACAGCCCTGTATAGAGCTCACTAGACAGGAAAAATAATAGGTCTCATGTGTGTATTTGGTACTAGCTCGGAAACCCTGCTCTGTGGCCTTGAGTGAGGCACTTAACTTCTCTATGCCTCCATTTCTATCTGTGAACTGGGTTGATAGAAGAATCTCCTCAAGGGATGTTGTGAAGAACACTGTGTTAAATAGCATTGCTCCAGTAACTGTGCATTTCTGCGCAGAAATCCCAGATGGGGGCCATTCCAGTGGTCACTTCCCTTTCTTCAACTGTCTCCCATTGGAGTGGTCATATATACTGGGTCTGTCTGTGGGGCACCAGTTTATCCTAGAAATGGCCCATTAAATAGCACTCTCAGGCTTCCCGGCAATTGCTAATTAAAGTGGCATTAACCCTAATGGGCTGGAAAGCGGGATTCTTGTTTCCCACTGTGGTTTCCAAAGGCTGAGCCCTGGCACCAATATGCCCGTTCTGGGCCACTCAGATCACCCATGCATGGACCCACTTTGGGGGGGGCGGTGGAGCACAGAGGCACTAGTGAGGCGAGAGGAGGGGGTCGGGGCAAGAAGTGCCACAACTTCTGAATCTGCCTGTGTGTGGTTCCTGAGGAACAATAGCAGGCAGGCACAAGTGCCCTACCAGTCAGTCACAGGTGCCGATGAGACTTCACCTAATTGCTTCATTATTTTTTACCACTCCACAGAACAGTTTGTATTTACAATCCTGTATATGGTTCTATTACTACCACTTATTGTGACGATTCCAGCAATTCCAAGGAGTCTCCAAGGGCTTGGACAAGTAGAATCTTGTTTTTCTTGATTTCCCCTGAGGGTGGGGGGTGGCGGGTTGGGGACGGAGAGAAGGAGTTGGGAGGGAAAAGCATCCAGCCAGCATCGACCCACAATTGCTCAGATGAGTGATAAATGATGGCGATTTTTGAAACACTAGAATTCTAAAACAAAACAAACAAATCCTAGCCTGTGAGTTCCCAGGCCAGCCAGCAAGATGGTGAAAGGGAAGAGAGGACATGATTGAACTGCCTGGAATCTGCATCCACCTGTGCTGGAAAAACACCCAGACCCGAGCCCTGCAACTAGAAGCCGAAGCCAAGCTGGAGGCCATCCCTGGGGACTTGTCACCCTAATCACTACCAGGCTGCAAATTAGCAAAGTGAGTTTAGGAAGAAAAAAAAAAAACCTTGTGAATTTCAGTTACGTGGCATTCGTAAATCTGCTAGAAGTCAGGGCTGATGTTTTATGGCTTGTTCAGATGTTGATTATTTACAAATTATACTTTCCCTTTGAAAGAGCGGGCACCTCTCTGGCTTCCTGTCCCTCCTCAATGGCCAGAGTTGCTCCTGCCAAGATCAAGGCTGCCTGTGATAGTTAGTCTAACTGGTGCAATGCTCCATTGGGGGTTGGGGGGAGGGTATGCCACCCTGAGCCACTTCTCCTTCCTCCTGCATTTTAAATGGCCTTCAGCCTCAGGTACCTCCAGTGTCCTTACACAGGCCCTGGATTCCTCAGGACATTGTCTTTTCTCATTGCCTGCAGATACTTGGGGAATAGATGCTGATCATTTCCACACCCCCCTGTTTTGGATCCTCCTTTCCTTCCATGAGGTTTCCAGAGCTCTGTACATTCACAGGGCTCTGAAACAAAGGCCAACAAAGATAAAATCTCCCAAGATTTTAATTTCCTTGTTGCAGATTAACATAATTAATGATTTGGGTCCATCCTGTTGATTCACCTTTTAATGAGGTTCTGTGGGGCTTTTCTTTTTTTTTAACCTGGTATTTTCTGACCCAAGTACCTTATTTCACTCACATTTGGAAATGTGCTGCTACTTCCTCACTGGGAACTGTCACTGGGAAGGCAAACAACCAAAACCAGGCAACAATCCACACATCTGTAATCCCAACTCTCAGAAGACAGAGCAGGAAAGTTATGAGTTCAAAGCTAGCCTGGTTTGTCTCAAAAGCCCAACAGAACAACAAAATATGAACACATCTTAGAATGCATCCTTAATCCCACCTCTGACCGAGACTCTTGTGGGTGAGACAGCTGCCTCAAAGCACTGCCATGGCTAGAAACAAAATAACACTGACTGCTACCACTAGAAACAAAATAGCAAGGCAGGTCCACCCGCTTCCTGTGTGCTGCACAGTGCTTCACAACAGCTCCCGAGTGCTGAAATGACTTCTCTGTCTAAACACATCTATACGCCCAACCTCTAGGTTGCTGGAGGACCTTGTCTGTTCCTGATAGGTTCTAGAGCTCCAAAGAGGCTGTAAGAGGCAGTAGTTCTCTTAGCCATACAAGCTGTTACACACCATTGCTCAGAAGCACCTGCTAGTGGTGTCTAGTGCATTCCCATCCAACGCTGCAACTCCCTAGTGAAAGAAAATGAAGCACCTAAGGTTACCTACCCCCACCCTGTGCAGAGAACCCTAAGCAGGATGGCTGGGCTTCCTTCCCCTCCAGCTTCTCCCAAGATTTTAATTTCCTTGTTGCAGATTAACATAATTAATGATTTGGGTCCATCCTGTTGATCCACCTTTTAATGAGGTTCTGTGGGGCTTTTTTTTTTTTTTTAACCTGGTATTTTCTGACCCAAGTACCTTATTTCATTCACATTTGGAAATGTGCTGCTACTTCCTCATTGTTTTGAAGTCTATCTAATTGGCTTCATGTGGAGAGAGTCTGCTCCCCAACACCACACATGCAGAGCCCCAGCTAGTGTTCATCATTGATCATCGTGGATTGTCAGCAAGACTCTCAGGTGACAACAGAGACCTGGCTTCCAGCAAGCCTCTCCATGGACCCCTGAAAGGCTCTTTCTCCTCAAGCCCTTCATAAGCAATCTATGGGTGAGCTGAAGGTTGGACATGCTCACCACTGTCACACTGTGGTTGACTTTCCCACTTGCCTGCTTTCTCTTTACACTCATGACAGTTCACTCTCTTTATCTGTGCCCACTGTCCTTTGGCTTCAGCTTGGACCCTGGGAGAAACAGTTAAATGGGTTGGTGTTCATCCTGGAGATGAAGAAATTATGGAGTTAACACTATTGATATTTGGAAATAAAAAGGGATTTTAATATGTCTCTTAAAATATTAATGTCATAATGGTACAGGGCTGTAATTCCAGCTACTTAAGACACTGATACTAGAGTGTCACCAGTTCAAGTACAGCCTAGGCAACTTAATAAAATAAAAGTAGTTTGGGGTGGACATTCCTGATACTCAAGGCCCTAGATTCAGTCCTCCAGGTGGATAGAGGAATCAATCAGCTGAACAAATAGCTTTAAGATAAAATAATTTCATTAAGTACTTTTTTTTATTTGCCAAAGCCTTTTCTTCTTAGTGGGTTAGCTTTCAGATTGACTTTCAAACCAAGTTATCTTCTCTGTGTCTGCCTTTCTTTCCACAGCCCTCCTCTTTGCTCCCTGTCTGAAGTCTGCATGTTCCATGAGTCCTTCAGGGAGCCTGATTCTTATAAGGTATGTACGCCTATGAATGAATTTCACAGTTTATTGCCATGTCTGTAAAAGTAGGAACGCTGTGCTATTTGTTACTTTAGTGGCCTACAGAGTTTCAGTGCCTCTCCTTAGCTGCAAATCACCCACTTAAAATAATGAAAGCTTAGCCTAAGTGTTTCCCCGCTGGGGGTGCCACCCCCCACTTCAGAAGGCCTAAGGTGCCCAGAGCACTACACTCTGCCTGCTGGGATGGGAGGAGTTAATTAAATTACCTTATATTTAGTGTTAATTTTGTCCCGGGCTTGTCAGGTAACAGATTGCAAGCCCAGGCTTGCCCAGGAGTGCCAGCCTGGGCCTGGGCCCCATCTCTGGAGTATTTCTATTGTCAGATTAATTAAAATGACATCTTGGTTGTGATTAGTTACAAATATGGTTCCAATATTTTTTCAACAGGTGTCAAATTGGGGGCTGTGGTCAGAATCACAGAATGCAAAACTGTGTCTAAGTAGATGACAGAGAGCAGAGTTTGGGTCAGAAGACTGAAGGGTTGGAGACAACATTTAGGATAGTTGCTGACTTTGATGCTCACTGTTGCTGGGTCCAGCTTGCAGCTGGGAAATCTTTTGTTGATAGAAGGGAATATGGGGGATTCTTGCTGCGTTTGGAGAGAGTACTTGATTGCTGATTAAAATCTGCATCGCTAATGCAAACCTGAACCTTTCAGGAAGCAGGCTGTGAGAAGTCCTAATTAGTGTGAAATTATATTTCCCAGAGATGTTGCAGCCCAGATCCACACAGACCTACAACACTGTGATTCCCTAGGTAGGGCAAGTGTTCCCCTGGATCAGGCATTTGTGATTGTGTGGCCTTGAACTTAGGTTCTAGTGTAATTTCCCTGCCCTCACTCCCAGCCCTGAAAACCACTCTCATGTCCTCACTCAAATAAGAAGCATTCACTGTTTTCCCCCATGTTGAGAACAACTCAGTTCCTAGTGGGCCTGTGAATTCATCCACAGTAAACCAGGAAAGTGTATTTAACAGATCAACAGCTGTTGTCAGACTGTAGCCACTGGGTGGAGGGGGCACCTAAGGTTTCAAAGGATTTCTGTCACTCAGGGGTCACTGAACGAACCACAACAGTGTCTTCCTTGGAGAAAAGGAAAGGAAATCGCCACCGTTTGAGAACACCACACAAATTCATTCCCGTCAGATGCTGTCCATGTGTGAGTTACGCGTGCCCACTGCCAGGTAAGATACCTCCTGAAGAAAGGTCCTCTTCCTCTGGGACCTCCAAAGCTGACGCCAGGTCTCCAAGGAAGTGAAACATCACAAGACCAGGCAGAATTAACACAAAATGTGAGACCTTATTCAATTCTTCTTCTCTCAAAGATCAAACAAATCACAATGGCGTTAGCACCATCACCATATACACACGTGGGTATAGAGAAATCTCGAGTAACCTATAGAGACCCAGGAAATAGCCATGTAGTTAAGAGTCTGTGCGTTGTCACACCAGAACCTCAGTGCCAACTTGCATTCACCATCAGCCTGAGAAGTCTTAAATCATCCAACCTGCCTGTTCATCCTTGTAGCTGGTGTCCTGGCTTAGGCCATGAGTAAATTCTGGAAGCTCTAGTTCCATGACAGCAGCCAACACTGAACTGCCCTCCTGTCTTGGATCTCAGCATCTCTGATGCAGTGGTCACAAATCCAGAGCAGCTGGCAGCAGGCCATAGCCAAGAGAAAGCACAGTGAGAAATTACAGTAACCCCACCCACCCAGCACCAGGATTGCCTATAAGCAAGCAATTATGCTGAGACACCTGGTTTTGCTGTAGCTTTCTATACCTGCCATGGGCACTTTGGACACACACAATCATATGTAGGGTGGAGAGTCAAAAGCCACCTGAAAATATTTCTATATATCATAGCAAGACAGGAGGGAATCGGGGGCTTGGTTGCTAACATTTGGAAGAGTTATTCCAGGGACCTGATTTCAGAAATGAAATGCCATTATACACAAAGACTGAAGGGTGACAGGTGGCCCCATTAGGAAAGAATTCACAAAGCTTCGTTTCTGATAATTACTTAGAGGCTGGAATATAATGATCCCATTTATTCCATCAGCAAGAGTTGTCACGGTCTCCTTGCAGGAAGAGCAAACCTCCGCCATGAACTTATCATTTACACATACTGTTTGGTATAGTTTCCACATGTTAATTGTTCAACGAGTTACTTCCTGAACAAAGACCCTTGTCCCTCCGAAGCATCGAAGCCGGTGTCGGGTCTCTGAATTCTATCTGTGCAAATCAAAGCTGTAGTCTGTTTCTTCAGGAGCTCAGGTTAAAAATAACAAAGATCAAATAAATCTCTGGTAGAAATGACCAATACTGAATGCCTCTGTAGAGAAAAAGTCTTGAAGCAATAATATATGATGCTTTCTAGCTAACAAATGGAATCCATGGATAATTCCCTTGGTATTAACAGCTTCTCGTACACATTTTTATGTATATTATTCATATGCCCACATCACAAAACATAATATACAGGTAAAATATTCTTTTCTATTTTCTTTTGCCTGTCTTTTTTGTTGTTGTTTGTTTTTTGTTTTTTGTTTATTTGTTTTTCGAGACAGGGTTTCTCTGTATAGCCCTGGCTGTCCTGGAACTCACTTTGTAGACCAGGCTGGCCTCGAACTCAGAGATCCACCTGCCTCTGCCTCCCGAGTGCTGGGATTAAGGGCATGCGCCACCACATCCAGCACCTGTCTTTTTTTTTTTTTTAAGTAGGCCTAACAATATAGCCCATCCCTAGTGAGCCTGAAACTATGCAGACCAGGCTGGCCTCAAACTCACAGAGATGCCTCGGCTTCCTGGGTGCTGGGATTAAGGACTGGAACCATCACACTCAGCTAGCCTTCTATTCTTAAACATTCAGAAATCAGATCTTATAACATTAAAACTTATACTTAAAATATTAAATTTGTGTAGGGGTGAAGGAGTAGCTCAGTGGTTTAAATCAAATACCATTCTTGCTGAGAACCTGAGTTTCATTCCCAACACCCATATCAGGTAGAGCTCATGTAACTTCAGCTTCAGAGGATCTAATTCCCTCTTCTGGACTCTGAGGGCACCTGCTCTCTCCCTGTCTCTCTGTCTCTGTCTCTGTCTCTGTCTCTCATACACACACACACACACACACACACAGAGAGAGAGAGAGAGAGAGAGAGAGAGAGAGAGAGAGAGAGAGAGAAACACAAACAAAAACACATATATACATGTAACTAAAAATAAAATGAAAATAAAAAAAAACCTTTGTCTCTGTGGGTCAGCTATCCACACTCGTAGCGTAATGCTCCCAGCTGTTTTCTATGTTGGTATGTGAGTGTGTGTGCTCCTGTGTGCTCCCCAGAATTAGTTTCTCTGCCCAGTTTTGAGAAGCCTTTTATGGAGACCCATAACTGCTCCCTACTTACATTTCCTTCTGCCTTCTTTCTCATTACAACTGTCGACAGTGTCCAAAGACAGAATATGGCTCCAAGAAGCACTGTTTGAAAAGTATTTAATGATATTCCCTGAAGTTACTTGGCCAAATATGACTGAATCTTTATAACCCAGAGAGAAAACAAAATTATTTACTCATTCAGTATTTATTAGTTTGGAAATAGGGACACAGTACCTAACACACAATTCGCCGATGTTTGCTCTATCCTGGTACCTGCCTCGCAAGCTCCTTTCTAAGGCTTGAAGAGGAGACATACAGTCCCAAGCTGATGTTGACTCTTTGTGGCACAATTCTTTATGTTTTAAGGAGCAATTAATTCTGATAATTGCTGTTGGTACACCATGGATTTTAAATGATTTATGAAAGAGTTTTCAGCTCTGCTCAGGCGTCTCTGTGAGCGTGCTCTCCCATTACTCCCACGCTCTATGGAATGCTAGAGACAAAGAATATGAGAAAGAGACGTAAAGCTAAGAAGTGGATAGCCCAGGCAAACCCCAGGCCACCCCATCCTCACTCATAATTCAAGGTCGTAACACAGACAGTGGACAATTTTGAGGTGGAAATGAGGTATCAGGTGGAATATGATACCACAGATACTAAAAATAGCTTTCTGGCTGGGATAGACTATGGCCGGAAGTGTTAAGGCTCCCCATTCTGCAGGGACATCTGCCTGACCTAGTGGTCACCACCACTGACCCTCCATCATTACGCTTCTACTCCGAGTAGTTTAGCATTTTCCTTTCAAAAGACAAAGACAGAAATTGTACACCTGTAATCCCAGACCTTGGGAGATGGATATCAGAAGATCAGGAGTTCAAGGCTGTACTTGGCTACAGAGTAAGTTCAAAGCCAGCCTGTGCTCCACAAAACCCTATCTCATGGCAAACCAAAACATAACATAACATTTTTTAAAAATGTGTTATTTTTTTAATGTCAAAGACTGGGAATAGAAATAAGCTTTGGCCTTCTGTTGTGTTTATGAAGTAAGGCCCTTCCCAGACAGTATTAATCATGACAGATCATTAAAGAGTTGGACCAGAGAAAGGCTCAGAACTAGCTCAATAAAGGTAGCAGCCGATAAGGGGAAAGCTAGACATTATTGACAACAGCTGCTACTTGGGCCTCGTGCTCTAGGTCTGTGCTGTTTATGAAACTCAGAGCACAAAAGATAGCTACAACTATCTCTGTCTTTAAATGAGGAAATCAAGATTTAAAGTATTTGAGCCACTTGCTGGTTGTGTTCCTAGGAAGCAGCAGTGCCAGAGCAGCCTCTCAACATACCCTCCACAGGGGAACAGTAGAGCTATCCCCATATTCCCACACAGGCCAGTCATTTATGAGCTCCAAGAAATGTGTACATTAACCACCTCTGCTTCCTTACCCACAGCTCAGAAGAGGCTTAATATTGGGTAGATGAGGAAAAACTATAGGAGTTTTCTGGGCAAGCACAACCTCAAAGCAAGTTCGCTAGGCCTTCTGACTGGACTGCAGACTCTCAGGCCCTCTCTCTGGGGACCTTGAAGCTTCCTTGAATTTACTAACACAGATGTCAATGTCTCTCCAGGAAAGACTCCCTGAGTGGGTAACATACCCACTCTGCCTTTGGCTGCCTACAACAGTGGCTGCCAGGTAGGAATCTCTGTCAATTCTAGAGTCATGAATGGCAACAGAGTTCAGCCTTGCTCTGCTTATAACAAAAAGAGCCTGAATCATGGGGTGGAGGGGACACTCTGTGGTCTTCCCCAATACTTTTGTTGTCCAGACAGTGAAACATTGTTGCAAGTCTCACCTAGATCCCAGAAAAAGGAAAGCAAAGAAAGTAGATGTCAAAGCCTTACTGAAACAGAGTTGTGTGAGCCTGAAATGAGAGTGATTTCTCCCCCTCCAACAAAGTTCTGTGGAAAAGAACTTGGAGGAGCACAAAGGCCAAGGACCCAATGGGGGTTGTCCATAATTTATCACCTATCTAAGAGCTGTCTGGGGCAGATTGAAGTCATTAGCCAGGCAGGCTTGGGCGGGAGGAACCTCCAAGGTGCCTGGCACTGCAAGCCTGGAAGAGAATCGGCATGGTCCAATCTTAAATCTCTGAAATAAAATGACTAGGGTATGTTTCCTTCTTCTTGCCTCCCAGGATCAACATGTGCCCTTTTAAAAAAAAAAAAAAAGGCACTGGGTCTGATAAAAATCACATCCATTTACTGCAGTGTCTTTTCCATGACTTCGAAAGAAAGGCCTTTATCATGCCCCGAATTAGATCTGTGATTTTTTTGAATGACATGTATAATAATTAGACTGTGAAGATGTGCAGTTAATCCATTTAAAGGTGTAAAGAAGTCCATTTAATGAACATTATAGTCATGTTAGACTTGGAAACAGCCAACTCTTTTGTTGAATAAAAAGAAGTTCAATGAGATTAACTTCTCCGAGTTGGTTTTAAAGAATGATCAGACATGTCCTCCTCTGATAGTGTACTGCGTCTTCCTGCATGGCTCCTGCATACCAATGTCTTCTATCCTGAAAGACTAAGAAGAAGGCCGCTGGACCTCACATCGGAGTGAAATAATTACAAATTAAAAAAAGATCACTCCTACTTTCTAGACTTCATATAAAGTGATAAGAGGCTGAACTGCTTGAACTTGTAATTATTCACAGAAAATGTTAATCTTCCAGCATGGTGTTCTCACAGGCTGCATTAAATGGATTCTGTCAATTATCAAGTTTACAGTTTGACACGCAGATACTTCTGCTGGGAGACTTACTGATTGATCCTATCAGATGTATCTCTGGATGAAGTCCTCCTGCCCAAGCCTGGGTGGCTGTTGAATTGGCCTCAGCACTGGGGCCACTTGCTATTAGTTAGAGTGGGTTAGAGTCCAAGGGTCTCAGCTAGCCCCTGATACTATGTTTAAACAAACAGAACAACAACCATAGGCCAGACTGTAGGACAAGAAGTATTAGACAAGATTCAAGTAGGTACACATTGGATGAAGAATGTCAACCCAACTTACTAGGCCAACTGTGCCCTTTCTCCTGGGACTTCCCATTTTATTCACGTAGAGCTTTCCCACACTGATCCTCAAAGATGGAACCAGTCAGACACAGTCAGGGGTGAAGCTGCTCTGCCTCAGATATCTGACTTCTTATCTTTGCTGTAGCCCAGAAGTTTAAACTTGACCTTTACTATACATTCAAACATACATACATACATACATACATACATACATACATTTCCTCTCTTATGTGCAGCTCCAAGAAATTTTAAAGCAAGGAAACTGTTGAACTGTGTAAGATGCTGCATAAGATCAGAGAGTAGCAAGCTAGATTTCCTTTTAGAACTAAAACAAAACAAACAAACAAACAAACAAACAACAACAACAACAACACACACACACACACACACACACACACACACACACGCAAAAGGAATAGAAGGCTCAGATGAGTAGTTTTAAATGTGCATGAGCCTCCAAGGTGCCTGCCTTAGTCTGGTTAACCTGGGAAGGGAGTGGCAGGCAGCAGGGCACTCTGTCACCTCCTGCCAATCAGTGACAGAGATGGATAATGATAGAGGTCATATAAGTCAAACTACTAACTAGCACTGCTTTAGATCTTCCGCATTGTAGCAAGTCAAGCTGGTAAGATCAAGAGGCTGCAGCATCCTGGTTCACGTAGTATGACCTGTCTTGTACACCACCACTGGGCCACGTGCAGAAGGCCAGGGGAGGGAAGACTCCAGCTCAGAGAAAAATATGTTTGTAAGTAAATAAAATGTACCTTCTCAACCAGCCATGACCATGTCTGCTCCAGGTGAGCCTAACTCCAGACTTGAGCCTGAAGACTCAACCCTCAGCCACGGTCCCCATGTTTGCTTCTGTTTCGCTCTGGTCCATTTATATTCATAATCTCCAGAGACAGTCCAGAAACTAAGACACATTGTTCCAAATGCTCACAGTAGGATGGATTCTTGCTCACTGCCACTGCAGCCTTCTGAGCTGTGGCCTTTCAGATGCCCTTGAGCAGGAGGTGGAAGGGCATTCCACCTTGTTTTTTACTGCTGTGGTGTTTCTCTCTCCCAAAGTTCTTTTCATTGTGTGTTTAGGACACGTAAGTAAGTCTTGTAACAAGTGAGTAAAATGTGAAGGGGTAAAACTCAGAGGAAAGCTCAGATGCAACCATAGCGTCTACTGTCTGCACACAAAAGGAAGTAAAGTCTTCTCTCTCAGATACCTGCCAGGAATTTTCATGTAGAAACGACTACCTTCAGCATCTAGGTAGCCCTGGCGAATTCACTGCCACTAACAGCTGCTTGCAACGCATCAGTTTGAAACTATTCAATAATTGCTTTATACAATTTGGAATTTAAAATTACAATTCCACTAAGAATATCTACAAGATCTCTTTAAAAAAAAAAAAAAAAACTAGGCACACTTGGTAGAATGCATTCATATGCAGAGAAATTCATCAAAATGGTTTTTATCTTAGCTACTAAGCGTCAAGTCCTTCTCCCCATTCACTGAAAGGATCATTTGAATGCGAATACATTTTTTTAGGTTAGGTTATTAGATTTAGTTCAGATTGTACAAATAATTATCATACTTGGTACAGATGAGAAACTGCTCTAGAAGTTTCTCCACAGGATGAAACTCTGATGAAAGAGAGGAAAATCATTTGTCAAGATGCTGACCCTAACTTGCCCAGAGATAATCAGTATTGCCTATACATACACGCGAGGCTTGCTGGAATAGGGTAGGGTTTTTTGTGTGTGTGTGTGTGGTTTTTTTTTGTGTGTGTGTGTGTGTGTGTGTGTGTCTTTTGTTTTGTTTTGTTTTGTTTTTGGAAAAGAAAAGTTATTATCTTGGAAAGAACTGAGTAGCCAGAAATTGCTATCATGGTCCAGAATGAACTAATCACTTTACCCTCTTCCCTGAGCGCATTTATCCACCTTCTAATTCCTCACCTAATTAGAGGGAAATGCAGAGCTGTCCTGGTCAAGGAGGTAGGGATTAGGGTTAAGAAAACACTTGTGTTTGGAGCCCCCCTGCCTCCCCTGGTCAGTGTGAAAGATTCTCAAAGAGTCTCCCAGCCTCGCTAATCCGTGACCCTCAGCAGGGAGGAAGTGCTAACAATTTAGTTTAAACCTCACACTCTCACACACATGCATCAAGAACGGCTTTTCTTCTTTGATTTGTAGGTATTAGTTGTTTTTCCAGGCCCCATTAAGGACTCTTCATCCTGTCCAGCAAGAGGCATTAAGCTTTCGCGAGTTAAAGTTGTTCCCAGCTCTGTGTTATTCAAAGGCAATTTACACTAATTATTCGAGTCCACAGCGTTACCCATATTAGCAGAACGAACCATCTCAGCAGGTAAAAGTACTTTTGAAATGCTAATTTATTACTGGGGTACAAAAATGTCCCTGAATTCGAGGTTTTGTTTTGTTTTGTTTGTTTTGTTGTTGTTTTTAAAGCCATTTAAAGGACGGGACTGGAGGCATTTGGTACCCTTCCTATACTTATGAAAAACGCTTTTATAATTATTTGTCTTTTAAACTCGTGGTTGTCAAGCTAATGCTAGTGTGTCTTCCAGTCTTGTGGTTAGCACAAAAGATGTCTCTCATCTGGGTTCATTTTTTTCATTTTGCCAAGGAAAGCCAAATGAATACCGAGCCCTATTACATGAAGTGTCTATGTAAGGATTTTATTGTTTGGGATATTTTTGTTGCTGTTGTTCTCATGTCTCAACAGCTCTGCTCTAGGATCGTAATCACTAGCGTTTCCAAAACTTCTTTTATAAGCCATTGCTTGCCAAAATAGGAGCTCTGGTCTAAAATAAGCCGCAGGACCGAGACAACAAGTTCTGCAGCTCATTTGTGACATCCCACAAGGTGTTCATGCTTGGTGGGCTAAGGGGGCTTCCATTTATGACTTCTGGAGAGCCCTGGGCTCAAAGCATTTCACTATAAAGTCAAGACGCTCTGGTTTGCCTTCTGGGCTTTATTAGTCTCTTACTCATTCCCAAGCGATTGGAGAGAATGGAGAAAGAAAGGGGGAAGTGAATGAAGTTAGACCTTTGCATGTTGAGAAAGACAGATCTCTTTTTTAAAAAAAGAAAGAAAGAAAAATCCAACAGAAAAATGCTCGCCTTTACAGGAAGCTTCAACAGCGACCCCTCCTGGCGACCCAAGCAGCTTACATGGTACGAAACAGCGACTCCTCTTGGTGACCTGAACCAAGAACAACAAAGAACAACTGCACTTGGTCAAAGATGAGTGTGACTTTCTCTTCCTCCTTTTATCCAGGCGCTCTACAAGCATTCTTATACAGATGCATACGCACATGCTCTGCCCTCTGGCCGCTCAAACGATGAAGGTTATCAAGGTGAAAAACATCTATTGAGATGGATGGAGAGGAGAGTGGGGCCCACCAGGAAGTGAGATGGCAACTGACCAAATAAGCACGGTAAAATATTCACAAAGATAAAAATGAAAAACAAAACAAAACAAAACAAAAACAAAACACAAAGCACGGGAAAAGAGAACCTAAGGTTGAAAAATAGCAAATGTAAAGACCCCGTGGCACACAATAACATCACACATTCTGGGACCTGGAAATTAAGTGGAATATCCCAGCAGTTCATAGCTGTCCACCCTGACAAGATAATAAAGGGGAGGGAGGCTAGAGATAACACAAGGACTCTCCACTCATATGTCCTAGAAATATTATGGACCCTGCATTTTTTAGGTCTCCAAACTCTCTGGTCACCCATCGGCACACACCCCTCACAAAGGTTTGATCATCACCTTCCTATCTAGTTATTATGTGTACCTCTCTTTCAAGCTATATAGTGCTACCCAGTATTACTTGCTGTGCTTCCCAAATGTTGGTTCTAATATTTCTCCCATACTGTGTTGACCATGTCAAATGCCGCCAGGTTGATGGGGTCCAAGGACATCCCCGTATATCTTTACTGTTCATCTTTGCAAGACTTATGTTCCTCCTTCTCCTCTTGCCACCAGAATCCTGACCACTCTCTAAGGGTCCTGACCCAATCAAAGCAAAACCAAATGAGGTCCAAAGCAATTCCAGCCAGTGGGACAGCCTGTCCTGTATGTCCTCTGCCCACAGGGAACCTGGGTCTGCATCCCAGAATATCTCTTCCCTTTTCTTTGGAATTGAATGCATTTGTGAACCACTGCCAAGATCCCCAAGAGTATCCATAAATTCTAGAACCTACAATATAGCTAGATATACAACAAGTCCCTATGGGTTAACATGTAGGTCAATTAATATATGATATAACCAAAATTAATTCTGGTACAAATAAAAATATGAAAGTTAAAATAAAGCCAGAATCTAATTAGTACTTTTTGGTTGTCTACTAAGCATTCCTTCCTTAATGAAGTCCCCCAAATAAAATGTTTACACATACACACACACACACACACACACAACTGAACTTCACTTTGCCTATTGTCTATGCTATCCCTGAATGATATTAGCATCCCACAATAAACTTCTGAAAGGTACACAATGGGTGGACTACTGCTAGAAACCAAGAGTGACTTCTCTCTTCTAAAACTTTGCTGTGAACTAGAATTGGTATGAGGTCATTGAAAGGAATGTATCCCTTTGGAATCTGTAGGTGGCTAACAGAATAGGATGCCTTATGCTGCAATAAATGATCATGTGCACACCCAAGCAGAAAACATTGTTTTTTGTTATTGAATGTCTTCTGTGTGCCAAGCACCCACATGCAGTATTTATAGTTAACAATGGAAGGGATGTGTCTTCACCTAGTATTAAAATGTTACTGACTGGGAAGTTCTAGGAGAAAGAGATCTAAAGTGATCACACATACTAAGTATGCTTCAGCTGCAACCCTAATCCCTCTGGGGTCAGTGTTCACTTCGTACCAGGGGTTGGGAAAGTCCTTTCGAACCAGACTGTCTAGTTCTATGCAGAGAATGTGGTATAGAGACAGTGCTGTCTGAACTAGCCCTCCTTTAGTTTTCAGCAATGTTTTTCCTGTGGTAAGAGTATGAAGGAATAGGGTCTAGATGGTACAAGAGGGTATAAGAAGATGCTGAAAACACTTAGAGGGAAAAATTGCTCCCCATAGACTCGTGATACAGCTTTGTCAGCAAATAATGGATATCCAATCACAACCAACTGATTTAATCCTGTTTCTTAAGGTCCTTTCCAGGCCCAGCCCAGCTTTAATTACAGAACATCCATGGGTGTCAGAATAGTACATGCACATAAAAAAAAAAATCTTTTCCATGGTTCAAAGTGTTCCCCAGTTAATCTGGCCGCCCACCACCACCACTCCCACCATTTAGCTTAAATTAAAGAGGGTAGACTCCCTAATGAAAGCCAAGAATCCTCTCCATCCTGATGAATATAGCCACTGGGAGCAACTCCTTAAAATAACTGGGATACTGGGAGGGCTGAGGGTAATGCTGCTGGATCGGGGCTGATGACCAGAAGAGATGAAGTCACATTGGAATTGATGTTCCTTTGTTGTTGTTGTTGTTAA
Source organism: Mus pahari (assembly GCF_900095145.1). NCBI lineage: Eukaryota > Metazoa > Chordata > Mammalia > Rodentia > Muridae > Mus > Mus pahari. The sequence continues at coordinate 171,209,155 of NC_034590.1, forward strand.
AAAATAAAATAAAATTAAGAGCTAGTACTTTTTTTTTCCTTTTTTCAAAAGAAACATTTTTTAAAAATGATGAAATTAAAGGCCTGAAAAAAAACTCTCAAGAGTCTTTCATGAGCTTTGGACCAAAGGGAATAGGGAAAAACTTCATACACTAACGGTATGAAGTTTGATGATAAAAGTTATATACAGTCATCATTTTATGTATACAGTGTACATATGTGCACCTTTAATGATGGCTTCCATTGGTAGTTGGGTGGATTCCCTAGGAAACAGCATTAAATAGTCTTAGTTGCTGCTTTAAACTCCTTCAATATCACCCATTAAGGAAGACAGCACAGAACATGGGAGGGTGGGGATGGACCTGGAAGAGTCGGGGCTAGACATAATTAAAATATGTTGAATGTACATTTTTCTAAGAATTAATAAATATATAATTTAAAAGTCACAAAAGAAGAAGAAGGAGAAGAAGGAGAAGAAGGAGAAGGAGGAGGAGGAGGAAGAGGACGAGGACAAGGAGGAGGAAGGGGAAGGGGAAGAAGAGGAAGAAGAGGAAGGAGAGGAAGAAGAGGAAGAAGAAGAAAGACAGCACAGTTCAGATACTGCACTGGGTCCAGAGGCTTAGAGGCCCAGCCCTCTACCTAGCCAGTAAGGAGGTAATAGGCAAATTATTGAACCACATCAGCCTCCTGAGAGTCTCACAGAAAAATAAAGATTTTTATTAGCTTGGTTCTTGCATTCTGTTTGGAAGCCAGAGATTGACTTAGGGTATCTTCTTACATGCTTTCCACATTTTTTTTTTTTTTTTCTGAGACAGAGACTTTCACTGAATCTGAAGTTCATCATTTTTGGCTAGACTGGCTGGTCAGTGAACCCCCAGGACCACTGTCTCCAAAACCCCTAAGAAATACTCAACCACTCCTGGCTTTTCACATGGGTTAAGGGAATCTAGATTCAGGTCTTTATACTGAGCCTTCTCTCCAGTCCTAGGATTTTTTTTTTTTTTTAATAGTTGAGTTGAACTATACACACACGCTTACAGCACACATGTTTTATAAGGCCCAGGAGTTGTGTCGTTTTCCTAGTTGAATAAAATGTGGTTTTGCAGATCCTGTTGTATCCATGTGTTCTGTACAAGGCTATGGGTTCAAGCCAGCCTGTAATCTAATTAATACAAGTCCAGCAAGAGGGTGGAAGAAGAAACTCAAGAAAATGAGACATTAGCTTGGATGCCTATGTCACTGCAAGTATCCATTAATCTGCATGCTAGTAATGATTCCCAATATGCAAACAGATGTTTCTCTCATTAAATTGTATATGCAAATACTACTGGTGGCGGTGGCAATGTTGTCTCGGGGTTGAGAGATCGTTGAGGGTAATTAAAGGTTAATCCGGTTTTCAGTTCATAGACTAGACAACAGGAATAGTTTCGAGGAAAATTTGTCGTTTAACCTTCAATTCATCACCAACAGTGCACGGATTTACTGCTAAAATAACATAAACATGTATGTGCTAATCATTACCCATCCATGTCTGATTAGCAGCAACCGGCAGCACAGCCCTATTCATTGTACTAAGTTGAATGTTACCATACAGAACACCAACAGGAAAAGGCTGTGTCTCCTCAAAAAGTGTTCAGCACCCATCCAGAGCTGACACCTCTGGATCCCAATAGTAAAACACCCAAATGACAGCAGTAACATTCTGTAGCCGGCTTCACACCATGAAATGATGGGGCTTCCAATGCCTTGACCAAAATCACGGTTTTTGTTACTGTGGGTGAGTTGAAAATGTAAATGGTTTGGCACCCTTTTAAATGGAAAAGTTTAACTCACTGGCTGGGTTACATCCATTTTCCATTTTGAGAGGAGGGGCGGGGAGGGGGGGAACGACCAGCAATTAAGGTCAGAGAAGTTTCACATTGGCAGGTCTGCAAGACTTGCAAGGTCAGTAGAAACTGTGCAGGAAGAGCTGGTGCAAAGAAGGCTTCTTGCATCTGTGGAATTACAAAGGAGGATTTATTCCCCAGATCAACAGTTACAAAGAGCTTACCTTTGGTTTAGTGGGAACCCGGGTGCTCAAATGGTAATCTCTTCTCTCCCCCTTACTTAGTCCTTGATTCTACAACAAATGCACAGCTATTCACTCTGCATAAAGACCCACATGCAAAGCCAGCATACAGAGTACCTGAGGTCTCCAGGCTCCAGTAGATGAAAAGCATGCCTTCTGCCCCCAACAAGCAGTGAGATCTACCAGATGCCCATCAAAATGAAATCAACACTTCAGGGGCAGGCCGATCCCTAACTTGTAATCCTCATTATATGTTGAGGGCTTTTAGCTAAACCCAAATTTAATTTGAGTGCTGTGCCACCAGTAAACCAAAGTTGCTTTCATGATCACAATTCTACACTAAGCCAAACTCAAGTCTTGGAAATAAGACTAAGGGGTCTGCCCTCAACAACTCCTGCTTTCTCAAAAGAAAAGTGCCAACTGCCAAGGCTTAAAAAAACAAATGCCTTGAGAAACTGTACATTTCCCAAGAAGATGGTCTATGGCTGCTTTGCCCTGAGCACCCTTTTCATAAAATATTAACAGCACTACTGATTGACAAGCCAGAGTTAAAAGGCAACCATTGTGGTCAAAGGGGAGGGGGAAACGTCTCACTGTCCAGTTGTGAGGTTTTGTTTGTTTGTTTGCTTGCTTGCTTGCTTGCTGACCCATCAAACAATTTCACTTCTTTTTGCCACTATTTCATATTTACTGGTAAGCTTTTCCATCTTACGTACTTTTTTTTTTTTCTGTCTGTGGTGACCGGTTATTTCCTTTCCAGCCGGAATCTGGGGCTTCTCTGTTCATCCAATCATCATCCTTGGAAACAGACAGGACCTTGTTGCAGACTCTTCCAATGTGCCTAGGTATCTCTTAGCAGGAAGAGAAGGAGAATGGCATTTTCCAGGACTTCGAACCCTGAATAGGCACAGCACGCCTGCATCAGTAGCACATAATATGCATGGGTTCCCTTGGGCACATATTAAAAGATCTGATCGCCTGCCCTCTCCAGGCTAATTTTGGATAACATTTGGAGATCTCCAGCCATACTCTCAGGAGGCTCTTTGGAAATAACATGGCCCTGTGCTTCTCTATTTGTTAAGTAATTGAGATGTAATGGTGATTATTACATATTAAAAAGAAACCAAATTCCCCTAGCACAGATCAGCCCCCTAAGTGCTGTACTGCTCAGAACAGCCAAGGGATAGCATCAAGACTAGATCTAGGGAGCTAGACCTTGGTTATCAGTCTTCAGACAGTGACAACTTGTTTTTGTTAATAGTACCAGAAACATCTCCCTCTTATGACAAAAGAGGGGGCCCTTGGTTTTGAGTAATTCTGATCCTGCCCCTAGTACTCCAAAATATAAGGGTTGTTTATGGTTGATTCAGTCCATGTCTTGATAAGAACCTTTTTCTGGCCCTTTCCCACTGCCAATGCAAGTTAACTTGGCTTTTTCCTAGAGATATGTGAAGAATCTAGGACATCTGGAGCCCATCCAAGCAAGATTATGAAGATAAACAATAAAGCTAGAACAGCCCAATGGATGAGTCTAGCTGATATATCACAAGCTGCCCAAGAGTTCCTAGGGGCCACTATGACTTTACCATTTCACTAGGTTTCATTGTATAAAAATCATCCTCCAGGCTCTATAGCTCAGCTGAGAGGACATAAGATGATAGCATCCCTGAAGCAAAAATCAGCCAGTTTCACAACACTAAAATGATAGTAGTGACTGACAGAGATGACATCATCTTGGACAGTGGAACAGATTCATTTAGAGTATCTAAATATGTCCACTGTACTATCTCTACAGAATGGAGCAAGTCCTCTGCCCCCCTAGAGTGAAGCACCTCATCATATTGTAGGCACACTCCCCAGAGATCTTTTTCACTGCCTTACAATGCTATGCTGACTGAATTTCAGGAAGAGATTATCCACTAGAGCTAAATCAGATCTTTAAGTGGCATCGTGGAAGCTCACCTTTCACCGCGTATCAAGCTGGACTCTGCGCAAACACCAGAAGTCCAGTACATGTTAGGCATAAAAGCAGGTTCTCTGGGGTTCCCTGCCCCATCCCCTTGCTGATCTGATTGGGCACAATGCCTCTCCAAGCCACAGTGCCCTCATTTGCATAATGACTGGTTCTTAAGGCAAAAGATGGATGCAAGGATAAACAGAACAAGTTGGGGGAAATGTTCTATCAAGTGTCTTAGTCTTTCAGAAATGGCAGGGCAGCTGGGTTCTATGCATACAGGGCTTCATCCTATAGTCCAGCATCAGTAATTGGTCCACTGTGTCCACATCAACACCACTATTCTTAACCCTAATAGCGTGTTAATTTAACTCATTAGAGGCTCTTAGCACTTAAAAGAGTGTTTAAAAACATAAACCAACAATTAGTCTTTGGGGACCAAAGAATAAATGCAAACATAATGTATCACTTTCCTGGCTCAACAAACACCATTTTGATGTGCTAATGGCCCCTAGTGAAGGCAGTAATTTCCAGTTAAAGCAAGCCAACAGTCCAAATACTGCCTCTTTGAGGCCACAATCTACCTGATCCTGAGAGTCCAGACAGGAATAAACATCAGTTCCATACAAATAACATAAAAGTGAAGTCCTTTGTGCCCCAGAAAATGTGCTATCAAGAAACCAGCCTCACATGAAATGGGATCATTGAAAGCTTTGGCCAGGAACCCAGGAACAGGATTTGAGTTCATCCTCTGACATTCCTTTGTCCAGTAACCTAAGAAACTGACATCAGCACTAGCAAGATGTAGCCCTCAGTGACATGGAGGCATTGTCACACATGGCCTACTCTGGAGGGTGGTGAGAAATCTGGGTCAGTGTGGGAGGCTTGGTGTGGGAAAGCTTGTGATTTTGATGGGTTCATCTGTAGGATAAGTGACTCTAGAAAAATGACCCTTGGTGCAGATCAAGAGAGATGAGTAATCTTAAAGAAGAGTGAGCTGGAGAAAGATGTTTGGAAAGTCTGTGTACACAAATGGTTTAAATTGTGGTGAAATATATGTAATACCCAATTTATTATTTTAACCATTTTCAAGTTTTTGCATTCACAATGTGCATCCACAGCTCTACCTTCTAGAAATTTTCATTTCCTCAAAAGAAAACTCTTGACCCATTAAATAATTACTCTTTATTCCTTTCTCCATAGCCCCTAGAGACCGCTAATCTGCTTCTGCCTCTATAGGTTTGCCTGTAACAGATATTTACTAAAAATATATATATCATAATGCATGGCCTTTGGTTTCTGTGTTCTATCATCTGGCATAACTTCCCAAGGCCATTGAGTCTAGCATGTACAGAGTATCCTTAAGTATCTTCAAACTACACAGCTAATAAAATAACCTATCATTCCCAGGTACTGAGTACTACAATGTGTGTGTGTGTGTGTGTGTGTGTGTGTGTGTGACACACACACACAGCTATACTTGCACGCTCACATCATATTTATCAGAAAATAACTATCATTTCCATTTTATGCATGAGGAAACTAAAATTCAGAAAGGTTTAATGACTTGTCTCAACCCTGGTTTGTCAGATTCCAGAGACCCCCCCAACATGAAAAGAGACCACTTTATAAACCTGCAAGCTTTATCCTGGCTGGAAGCCACAGACAGTACAAATGTTAGAGGCATTGTCTCTGACGCTACCATTAGACTGGCCTCTTGCTGAACAAGGCACCATAGAACATACATTCTTGTTTAAGTGCTGTTGTCCCAGCCAGGATGGTAGCATTCACCTTTTCTTCTCAATACTCAAGAGACAGAGACTTGAGGATCTCACGTTTGAGGCCAGCATGAATGATACATGGAAACCCTGATTCATCTCTCTCCCAAATGCTATGGCTTTATTTCCAGGAAACCCCTGAAGTTCATGTTTGACTGAGTTGATAAAATTTAGTTCTGAAGAACAATGTTTCTGCCTCTGCTAAATGTCCTGCTCACTTTCCCTTGCATGGAGCACACACAAAGACATCTAGAAGTAGAGTAGAGAAGGAAGCCTAAGTATGCACCTTGAAGAAATATACAAAGACCTAAGTCATGGACATGGTAGGTGGTGTGTACAGGGACTAGGTCAGGATTTACCAGGACACTTACATATGAAGAAGAGTTGCTTTGTCAGTGAGAGGCTAACATTAAATGGAGATCTGCAAATATCTTCATTTCCTCATGATGTTAGATGTGTATGGGGCCACATAGGACTCATTTCAAGCCACTGTCTTTTTTTTATCTTTTAAAATCCATACAACTGGAATGAATTTAAAAGATATTCACAGAAATATGGTTTTCAGTGTCAAACAGGATGAGTTTAAATAAAAAGGGAGGGGGGCTGTGATTTAACTCCTGGGTCCACTACCACATGAATAGATAAAGACTTTGGGGAATCATTGGCTTTCTTGCAAGTGTCTCCCTCCAAAATGGGCCCAAGGAAGGGGTTTGTGACTCTTTGTAGTGTGGATATTCCAAGATTTTGGCAGCCCAGCTTCCAGCAAGAACTGTTTGTCTCACTATATCCATTTCTTCTTTCTGGGAGCACAACAGCAAAGCAGAGAAGGAACAGTAAGCCTCAGATCACTTGATGCTCTTCAACACGGGTTTCTCAATTTTCTGGGGAACAAAATTGTGCATCAGTGAGACCAGACTCATGATCTCCCTGTTTCTCTCTCAACAGTGCTGTTGGAGAGACTGAACCTATGTGGAAGCAGTTCAAAAAGAAAAGCACATCTTGGTGTTATCATATGCAGTCTGACCCAAATATAATGACTTGAAGAATTGACTTTTTTTTTTTTTAATTGTATGTGGTAAGAATCAGTTTCTGACCTCAGAGGCACTGTAGCTGGAAAACGAGAGAGAATGGACAGTTTCTGACATTTTACTAGGTAAGCTGCTTCAGTGTGTTGGAAGGACTTTGATAAGTTTATTCAGTCTGCCTGATTACAGTGCATACCCAGGATTCAAGCCTAAGATCATAATTGATGGAAGCATATTGACTTGTGAGAACTAAGGTCCTAATTTCATGGGCATCAAATGAAAATCAAGTACTTAATTGAAAGCATGCCCTGCGATTATCTTCTATTCCATGTATCGGTCTTTGCATGGCAAAGCAGAAATATCCAATTTTTAAAAACGTGGTGCTGCATGTGCCTTTGTGCACATTTGAATGCATGTGTGCATTCATGTGAAGGTTGGTGGCGAGTGTCTTCCTGAATCACTCTCCATCTCATATACTGTGGAAGAGTCTCTCACGTGAACCCAGAGCTTGCCAACCCAGCTACTCTAACTAGCCAACTTGACCCAGGGACCTGCATCCTATAGCCCTGAGAGCTTTATGTCATGGCTGGCAATTCAAATGTTGATCCTTTGATTTTTGTGCAGAAACTGCTTTACCCACTGTCTGTCTTTTATTATTTCCAGGAGATCTGCAGTCAAAAGAACCAGAAGAAAGCAGATTGGGATTGGAGCTGAAATCATCGTTGTTTGAATCCAATCTCCAGTATTTACTTATCTCTGTGACTAAAACAAATCATGCAACTGTTCCACTTTATTTATTTATTTATTTATTTTCATCATCTATATAATGAGGACAATTAATATCTCCTGAGGTTGTCGGGGGGCTTAAATGATGGATATCCAAGTTCTGCCTGTAAAGTCTTGCCCAACCTGAGGCATTCCTGAACTGTACATAGGGCCAGTAACCACATGGAGGGGGGTGGGGGATTCAGCATCAATTATCAAAAAAATGAAAACAAAAAACTTTACATGATTGTTCTCCAAAATGATATGAGCATATGTGTGAATGTGTACTGTGTGTGTGTGTTGTGGTGTGCTGTGGAGTGGTATGTGTGTGTTGTGGTGTATGTGTGTACTATGGTGTGTGTACGTGTGTGTATGTGCTGTGCTGTAGTGTGGTATGTCTATGGTGTGGTGTGTGTGCAGTGGTGTGTGAATGCTTTGGTGTGGTATGTGTGTGTGCTGTGGTGTAGTGTGTGTGCTGTGGTGTGTATGTGTATGTGTGTATGGGGGTATGGTGTGTGTGGTATGCTGTGGTGTGTGTATGTGCTGTGCTGTAGTGTGGCATGTATATGGTATGGTATGTATGCCCTGTGATGTGTGTGTGTGCTTTGGTGTGGTATGTGTGTGGAGTGTGTGGTATAGTATGTGTGTGGAGTGGTGTGGTATGTGTGTGTGGTATGGTGTGGTGAGGTGGTGTGTGTGTTTGTATGTGTGTGTGTGCTGTGGTGTTGTGTGTGTGCTATGCTGTGGCAAGTGTATATATACGTGTGTGTGCACATGTGCTTGTATATGTGCATGTGTGTGTTCTGAAGCGGATGAAGTATACCAACCTGCATCTTTACTAAAAACATAACTTCTGTACTTCTAATTGCAGGACTCTGCAAAACAAAGCAGATCTCTTGCCTGCTTCTAGGCAAGTCCAAGGGGGTTAATTTGCCAATCAGAACAACTCTTTGGAGGGATCCCCTCTTGATTCTCTATTCTCACATTAATTAGAAGAAATGCCACATGCACTTGGAATCGGGGTGGGGGGGGGAGAGAGAGAGAGAGCACCCTCTAGGGACAGTACACAACGCAGCTGCCACCTGGTGTGGGAGGGGTTGCTGAGCAGAATGGCCATCACCATGGTCAGCAGCTCTCCTCCACCCTCCACAGGGACACTCAAGCCTCTGTGTCCTCAGAAGTCCCATAGCTGGTATTTAATAGGAAGATTTCTGGTTAAGTCTAATCTTCAGGGACAAAAGCTTTTGAGAATAAAATGGAAGCTCACTGATTTTCTTCTTTTTCAGCAATGGTGGAGAGTGAGGACTTTGGAAACAAACCAAGACCCGGATGCCAGACCCGAGACTGTTGTTGAGATGTAACCCGGACGCCAGACCCGAGACTGTTGTTGAGATC
>NC_034590.1:171218963-171220972 GCF_900095145.1 Mus pahari
CCGAGACTGTTGTTGAGATCTAACCCGGACGCCAGACCCGAGACTGTTGTTGAGATCTAACCCTGGACGCCAGACCCGAGACTGTTGTTGAGATCAAACACTGGACACCAGACCCGAGACTGTTGTTGAGATCTAACACTGGATACTACTTGTACGTTTGATAATCTTCAGATTGTTTTTTCTTTTCCAGATCAAAATCTTTCTTGAAGGTTTGTGTTGATTAGATTTGAGCTCTGCTGGAGATGTTGACACCCTCTTGTGACCTTTCTTGTTATTCAAGCAAAGTTTATATTGGTTCCGGACATTTCTGTATGAGTCAAATGTAAATGACTCTCTTTTGGAACATTCAAGGAAGTTACCAAATTTTCAATTCCAAGTAACAAAGTCTGGGGGACTGGAGTGGTAGCTCAATGGTAAAGCATTTGCTTGGCAATAAAATCAAATAAAATCTAAATAATGCCCAATTGCCAACTTGTAAAATGAGGTTTTCTGATTAGATAGATCACTTCTGCCACAAACTGGTCAGCAAGTGAGTGAGACACTCCTTTACTACCCACCTGACAGAGGCTAGTAAGGATGGATGGACACCGGGCAGCCCAGTGTTCTCAAGCTTTTCAGGAGCCTGTACCAGGAGGTCCCAGGCCTGACTACTTACCATAATTACAATACAGACTTCCTCCAGCTGCAGTGAGTACTTCAACATTCTCTTCAGTCATGAGAAAGGGGGGGGGGGGGGGAATCTGGAACATAAACACCAGTTCTCCTTTGCATTCAAAGGCTCAGGGTGAGTTTGAGAAGAGGAAGCCCAAGTTGGCAATCAGGCTAATGAGTGTGCTGTCCATGGGAGGAAGTGTCCTTCAGCCAGCCAGGAGGCAGGAGGTGCCTCTCTTTTTGTTCTTCGGTTGGTAAATATTGGGCCTTTATTTACACACAGTTGTTTTCTCAGTCTCAAAAGATATTCAAGGCTGTTTTTGCAGTCACTTTACATGGAAGGACATACATATATGTAAAAGTTGAAATAGATTTAGCCCTAATTAAATCTGTGCTGCCTTGAGAGAGTCTCAGACCCCAGATTCCTGGGGGACAGGAGCACTTGTTAAGCAGGTGAAGGTGGTAAACAGAAAATGTGCTCTCTCTCTCTCTCTCTCCCTCCCTCCCCCTCTCTCTCTGAAATTTGAATTACTCCAAGATGTCATTCAACCCTAACCCTGGGCTCAGAGAAATCCCATAGCTAGGAGTTTAAGAACTTTGAACTCCCTTCTCTGAAAGGCATTTCCCCTTTTGGTACAGGCAAGTACCCTTAGCCCCAACCTGGCAGCCCCATTCAAAGGGTCAGACTTTCCAGCGTTCCAGTTTTAAGCTTGTAGTAGAGAAAAATCCCTGGTAATGAGTCCCCACCAGTGATGAAGTTCTGCATCTAATTTGTCCACCCTCCCTGCCCTGCCCAGTGAAATGGTTTACAAGGCTTGAGCATCTGGGGGGAGGGGGGATCTAAAGGAACTCTCTGGAGAAGGAATGAAGTGCTATCATTGAAATCTTTATTTATGTGAAGAGAACTAGCTAAAACATTACCTCAGAAGGCAAGATTACAACATCAGTGGGATGTAAAGTAAATCTATTCTTAGTGCTGACACACCAGAAACCCATAATCCTTTCTCAAAGCCCTTTTGTTATTTTAATGTCCAACAAATTATCTTTTTTTTTTTTTAAGAAGAAATCCACTTAGATTTGAGAGGTTCCTTTGGCTCTGCTAAAAGTAATTTTAGCTAAAAATAATAATAATAATTAAAATTAAAAATAAAAAAGTTTTAATTTTCTGCAACTCTTTCCAATTTTTATTAGGTATTTACTTCATTTGCATTTTAAATGCTATCCCCAAAGTCCCCTATACCCTTCCCCCACCCTCCCCCCACCCTGCTCCCCTACCCACCCACTCCCCCTTCTTGGTCCTGGTGTTCCCCTGTACTGGGGCATATAAAGTTTGCAAGACCTAGGGGCCTCTCTTCCCA
>NC_034590.1:171222402-171236982 GCF_900095145.1 Mus pahari
CCAGTTGTGCCAGCACCATTTGTTGAAAATGCTGTCTTTTTTCCACTGGATGGTTTTAGCTCCCTTGTCAAAGATCAAGTGACCATAGGTGTGTGGGTCATGGATCCTGAAGTAGGTACTTCCTATAGCCAGGCAAGACTCCCAGTGCAAGGATAAAAACAGCAACTCACCCACAAAACCCAAATGTACAAGATGTGCAGGGACAAAGATAGAGCAGAGACTGAGGAAATGGCTAGCCAATAGTTGCCCGAAATTGAGACCCATCCTGTGGGCAAGATCCAATCCCCGACACTATTAGTGATACTTTGTTGCAGACAGGAGTCTAGCATAACTGTCCTCTGAGAGGCTCCACCCAGCAGCCAGTAGAAAGAGATACAGAGACCCTCAGCTAAACATTAGATGGAGCTCGGGGAGTCTTGTGGAAGAATTGGGAGAAAGATTGAAGAACACAAAGGGGACAGGAACTCCACATGAAGACCAACAGAGTTAACTAACCTGAACACTTGGGGGCTCCCAGAAATTGAACCACCAACCAAAGAGTAAACATGGACTGGACCTAGGCTCCCTTGCAATATGTAGCAGATGTTCAGCTTGTACTTCATGCAGGTTCCCCAACAACTGGAGCAGGGGCTGCATGCGGATCCCATTCCCCTAACTGGGATGCCTTGTCTGGCCTCAATTGGAGAAGATATGTCCTGCAGTGACTTGATAGGCTCCCCTTCTCAGAGGAGAAGTTGGGGGCAGAATGGGGGAGGATATGTGCGATGAGGTGCTAGGAGGAGAGGGGGCTGATATCGGGATGTAAAGTGAATAGATAAGTAAAATTTTATTTTATTTTTATTTTTAAATTAATTTATTTTTGACACTTCATATTCCATTCCCTATCCCCCCCCCCCCACATCCACCCTCCGACTGCAGGGCTGGAAGTACCATTAAGCATTCTAGTTTCAAGTATAATGATTATGATTTAATTTTTTTTCTTGAAAACTCAGAGTAGGAAGTCAATGCCAGATATTTATTGAGTGTTAACTAGATGATCATTAAAAACAAACAAACAAACAAAAAAAAACTATTGCACTAATGAGAAATGTTTGAGACTTGAAAAAAATCCATAGTAAATTGAATGGTGATAGAAAGGATGGATACATACACACATACATAGATATATAATAGATATATATGTACGTACATACATACATTCGTATGTGAAGTGTCAGAAGACCAGTAGTCCTATTCTAGAGCCAGACTAGGATGTGCTTAAGATAGGGTGGCCAAGGCAGGCCTTCTTGAGATTTAGGATAGTTGGACAGAGGCTAGAAGTTGGTGAGGAGTTACAGGAGGCAAACAGAGCAGTGAGTGCAGCTTTAAATCAGGAGCTCATTATGAAAATCAGTCCTTCGTTACCATATTCTCAAAACCATCAAACCTCAGTATCTGTAAAACTTTTAAGTTCCAGTGTAAATTTTGTGCTGCTTCACCATGGCTCCAGGTGTCCCTTGCACACATTCCTGACTCAAGGTCCTCTCACTTCTTTTCTCTGAGTGAGTATGTCTTCCTCATCAGGGAACCTTAGTTCTGCCCCCCAATAGTAGTGGTTTGTTTTCTCCCTCTCCCTCTCCCTCTCCCCCCCCCCCCCCCCCCCCCCCCCCCCCCCCCCCCCCCCCCCCCCCCCCCCCCCCCCCCCCCCCCCCCCCCCTCCTCCCCCTCCCCTCCCTTCCCCTCTCACTCCTTCTCTCTCATATGCTTGTTGTAAAACATTAAATGGAGGAAACACAAGTAACAGGGCCTGTTGGGTTTGGGTATGAGTAGAACTGATGGTCTAGGGGAGGTGTGCACTGTGAGAGAAAACTGATGGCCTGGGGGAGAGGGTGTGAACTGTGAGAGAGAAATGATGGTCTGGAGAGGGTGTGCAGTGAGACAGCATACGACTGTAAAGCACTTTCTTTGTCTTTTACACATGAATCCCTTTGTGTTGGAGGCCATGCAGCATCGTAGCTGGATTCCTTCATGTTCAGTTAACACCTCACACAACACTGTAGGTGAATGAATGTCCCATTAAGGCATGAGGCAATCTGGAGAGTTTTCTTGACTCCAGTGGCACCCAACTTTCACCTCATGATCCTCATGGATGCCAGAAAAGTGAGAGCAAAATGACAACACACTTGCATGTTGAGCCGGACATTTCCACCAGGGCATCATCAAAGCCATTACCTCACTTGGCTTATAACAGTAACCCCTCCCCTAAACTTCACAGAGAATGCACTAGTCTCCCATTTCCAGCGATGCTAGGAGATCAAAATAAGTCAAACCATTTAGAGGAAAAGAAACCTCAGTAGGTTTAGGAGTCCTGATTCTTAGCTCAGCACCCATCGGCACCCATCACACATGGTCAGAGGCTCTGTTCATTATGTGCAATACTAGCTAGGACAGCAGAAGCTTAGAGGTATCACAGAAGTATGCTGGTCATGAGCAAGACCCAATGGTAGGTCAGTTGAGATGTAAGTTGCAAGAACCTGTCATGTAACTGCAATGTATGCCTAGAGATGGAGGTGGGCTGTGATGCTTGGGAGCTTGGGACCCTGAGTGCAGATCTTGACATGGTGAGCCACTATCGCATTCTTGAGCACAGCAGTCCCCCTCTCTAAACCTGTTTCCTCTGCAGTAAGAAGACAGGTCTTGTTAAACCACCTTTCTCAGATGATAGGAAGCAAGCAAAACTGAGAAGCTAAAAACACAAAACAGCAGGGAGGAACTCCCAGTCTGTGCTCAACTTGAGTTGCCTGAGGCTCTGAGACTCAAATGGGCAGCAGGGCCCACCCAGCAAAAATGTAATAACACTGTTTCTAATGAATTATTTTTCATATCAAGATTCCTTTGAAAATAAATAGACTTAAGTACAGTCAGTAAATGGTTCAAAAGGAAAGGTTAAAATTATGAAGGTGACTCAGGAGGGATGCTGGGAGGGAAAAACACTGGGTCAGAAGACCTGAGGGACTCTACTTCTCTGAACAGCAATGGAAAGTGGTGCTTCCAGACATGAGCTCCAGATCTGCACCCCTGGACATTCGTTTACACATCTGGATAGACTCAGAGACGTTAGCCTCTCAGAACATCAGTTTCCTGCCTGTAAGATCAGACTAATACCAAGAGGGGTGTTCTTAGGATAAACCTAGCTAGCTCTATGCAGTTCTATGTGAACTGGATCTGGTCTTCAAGGAGTCCTTGATCAGACCATAGTCAAAAGGCTTTGGGAATCAAGAGAAGACAGTCAGTATCCATGGCCATCAGCATTCACTTACCAGCACAGAGTTGCTTAGACACACTGCTTCCTGTTTCTGAACACTCAAGCTCTGTGTTCTTTCCTCTCTCCCCCTATTCTTCTCATTGGAAAGTGGGGGAATGGGGTAGAAGAATAAGGCCATCTGGTCCATTCCCTATCCACACAGAATTGGAAAAAGGTGTTCCAGGTGTCACCTGTCTGCTCATCGTCTATCTAAGTCCTGCAAAAGTCAGCTGTGAGCCACATGTTCAATCATTTCCTGAGCCAAGAAAACAAAGAAAAAAGGGTTGGGAAGCCAGAGCAGCAAAAATGGCAGCTTGCCCGCTACCCACTCTCCCAGGCTCTTCTCCCCACACCCGCATCCTGCTCTGAGGCGTGCTTTGTATTTCTCTGTGACAAACTCTGGTCCTTGAAAGTTGGCATGCTGCCTCTTCTGAGTCAACAAAGGTCCCAGAATGAGGTGGACTGACCCTGCAGGTGGCCATATGCAGAACATCAACCATGTCCTTCTGCAGTTGGTCCACCCCAGCCCACCTCTACTTTAGGGGCCACAGAAGTAAGCACAACTCAGAAACAGTTACTTTCTTCTGGTGCCCTGTTAAGTTCCTCTGGACTCACACACATGGGTAGCATCATTCTAAGCAGGTTGTATATCCTGCCAACACTCAGAAAAAGTAAAAAGAGTCATGCCTGTCTACACTCCCTAGTGGCAGAGAATAAGAACCTGTAAATACACTAGTTTTTGCTTTTGCTTTTGCTTTTGCTTTTGTTTTAAGGGAAAGGCAAAACATATTCTTTTCCAGGAAGTGTGAAAAAACACAAGAAAGCTCAGTGGTAGCATCTACTGGATGGTCAGAAGCCATCTTAAGGGTGTTCCTGGCAACAGCAGGAAGCCTGCCACCACCAGAGAAGAGAACAAGGTCATTGTGATCTCTAGCACAGCAGGGGCTTCCAGACTCTGGAACACACAATTCTTAGTAGCGAATAAGCCATCTCTACTACACTGCCTCCCTTTTATCTTTGATATTTCCTTTCACACTCCCACAAACAACTGCACAGCAGCCATGGGAGCAGAACTTATTAGGACTTAAAGGCAGAACAGTACAGTACTGACAAGGATAGCTTCTAAAGAAAGACTAAGGGAATTTGACTGATGAGTTTCCTACCACTAACTGAAAGACATATATTTAGCCTCTTGATTCCTCATTTGTAAAATGGGCACAACAGTACCCACCTCACAGAGTGGCTGGAAAGCTTGAGTGGACAGGTACATGTGAGTACTTTCAGCAGTATGTATAACGTAGCAAATGCAGAACAATGTCATTAACTGTTGTTTGTTGGAAAACTCTTCCATTAGACAAGCATCTCATACCTTGAGTGAAAAGAGCCAGCCTCCAGAATGACCCCCATGACTCTTATTCCCTGTCACAATTTCTTCCATATTAAATAGGGATGACTGCTTGACCACTAGGTCATAGGGGATTAATGGAGTGTGACATCCATTATGGAGGACAGCCATTTTTTACTTGATGCTAAAACTGCAGGGGAGGAAAACAAGACTCTGAGTTTCCTTGTTGCCTGTGTAGGGATTTCAACAGCACAGCTTAGTTTGGTTTTAAATTAGTGAATTAAAACACTTTAAAAAAAAAAAACCCAGTCAAAGGCATAATTCCCTTGAAAAATGTTTGGGTTTTTTGGATGTGCTTTTGCAGCCAGCATGTGAATTAGGCAGCACCATAAACTGCTGTGTACAATACTGTGCACACACCCACAAAATACTACTTAGGTACCCTGTCCTGAGCTTGGGACTGTGGAACAGTAAGGGGTGGGGAAAGGAGTAGGCTAGCCCTTCTGGAGTTTGAGGTCTACCAAAGTAAAAGGACATAGAATGAGGGATTATCACAAAATGGGTCAAGGTTTTTGAGAAGAGGTATGGGATTATATGAGTACATGAGAGAAGGGCCACCTAGCTAGGGACAGAGAAGGCACCTGGAGGGAGGAGCATCTACTCATAGGATATATAAGATTCACACACACACACACACACACACACATATATACCATCCTGAGTATAAGAGGAAAGCAAAGTAAGGGTGTCCGGTAGGCAATGGGTTAATGGCCTGGGCTAATGACAGTGATCCAGGCATCAAAACCCAGAGTAAGGGAACTAGGGAGAGCTCCCTGGGGAGATTCATCCTTGGCCTCCCAACCTGCATAGGCTTTAGCCTGCTTCTTGCAGCCAGGCTTCCTCTCTCCAGGGTTCATAGGCAGGCTCAGATTTGATGGGTCAGATTTGATAGAGACAGACCCCCCAGAGATTACAGAGAATCAAACAAAAAAGTTACCTTGTCAATACTAAAATTTTGTTTTGAGATTTGTATATTACGGAATATACAGCCTTGGTGAGAACCATAGTCAGACATGCTAAACTGACCTGCTTCAACTCCTGATGTCTTGAACTTCAGCCAGATCCAGTCAGAACACAGACATCAGAGATTAATACAATTGTTGGTGTGGCCTTCTTCAGGCCAACCAACTCCCCCATTTTCCCTAATCCCCCTTCAAATAGATCTTAACACCCATATTCAGCTCGGAGAAGTTATGAAGAGTCATCGACCCAGTCCCCTGGGCTTTGGGGCTGAAGGTGGTTATTCTAAGGTTGCCTTTCTAGAGAATTTAGCAATGGTCATAATTGGAACAGGGAAGAAATAGATAGAACTGATTGTATAGCCATAATCTCATTTGGTAGAAATTTATGCAATAGTTACTAAATTTAAGTCATAATTTATTATTTTGGTACAGAAGTTATTTTGATGAAAAATCAAGGTTTTCATTAGTATAAATTTCTTCTGATACAAAAAATTTAAAAGTATAGGACTTAGACCCAGTCCTTCTATAACTGTTATTAAAAACTGATTAAGCCTGTGAGTTAAGGGCCAAATAGCAAATTCATGGCTCTGAGATTATTGTTAGGGTGTTTTCAAGATATTTAATTAGAAATAGCTGAGTGTAGTTAATGGAGAACAGTCTAGATTACTTTACATAGATAGTTGGTTCTCAAAAATGTCAGAAATTCCCAAACTGTGACATTTAATGCTATTTATTCACTTGTTGTCGAGACAAATCTGCTCCTAACAGCTTCCCATTCATGGATTCAAAGAAGCAGCTGATCATCTATACCCCCAGGTGAGGCTGTCCATTGTGGCTTGGTCACCACTGGGCAGAAATTGCCTATCTCTCCTGCAGACCTGTGCTGTTCTTGAAAGGACACAATTTACAGGTTAGGACAGCTTAGTTCTGCTGAGACAGAACAGGTTAGTCCTTAATAACTCCTGTTTTTCAAAGGTCTGTCAGATGATCCTGGGCCAGAAGCCTAAAGATGGATGCTCCAACTTCCTGAATTACTGGGACTGTATAGGTAGACAGCTGTCTCTACAATTTATCTCAGTTCTGGAAGCTGTGTTAGGCTTCCTATATATTTTCAGTTAATGTTGGCCATTCTTGGATTTCTGACAGGGTTGAAAGACTACCTATAGTCTTACAGCCAACCTAGGCTATTTACATTGAGAGAACAGATTTGAGAGATGGTTTTCAGATGGCTTACAGTCTAAAGCCAGGACGTAAGTCAAGTGTGGAATTATAAGTCTTTTAAGTTAGGATAGATGACAATGTTCTATTTTATTGACAAAAATGATAGACTGGGTGTTAAGTCTATCTTGTACCTTATGAATTATAAAATGGTAATAGTTGTGCTCAACTTATATTTGAGAGAAAAGTATTTTTTTCAAACAGAGAGGGTGATTGATATGTGGCAGGATTTTTCCCTGTCCAATTAATTTAAATATTGATGCAGCAGGAGATCTGTGGTTGGACAGGGAAAAGGGAGGCAGAGCTAAGAGTTGCAGAGATAGGGAATGACACAGGAGGTAGGAGAAAGAAGCAAGATGGAGGACAAACAGGATGATTCGGATTCAGCATGTTTAGTCACAGGTAGCTATAATATCATATAGGGATAGAATAAGTGGGGTAACTTGTCTAATCTAGGTGGGCCCTGAATTGAGAATCTATTGACATATTAATCTGAATGATTAATTATAAGCTTCAAAAGTTTTGATTTTCTGGGTTAAGGGGATTTGTGACAACTAGCTGCTGGAGGTAAATGATTGAGGAAGAGAACAAGAGGCCCTGAGGCAAGAGAACCGAAGCTGGGAAGACTTCATAGGTTGCTGCATGGGGCTAGCTGTGGAGGTAGCAGGGTTGGCGGGGCAGAGAGTAGCCTGGTATAGTGTGGGAACATGCCATTCTTTTTAATATTTCCTGTAACAGCTCATTACTTGGAAGGTCTACATACTCTAATCCAGGCTGCAATAGTTAATAATGAGTGCCAGCTTGTTTTATCTGGAATCAACTAAGTAAGACACATTCCTCTGGATAGGTCTGTGAAGTCATTTCACAGAGGGGCTGAGAGAGGAGGATCCTCTCCTAGAATGGATGACACCTTCTAGGCAGCACAGATATAAAAAGGTCTGAGGAAAAACCAGTACTTTCTGGCATGCCTATCTTCGTTTCTTGCTGAGTGCATGCCTGTCCTGTTGTTGCTGCCATGGCTGCTGTCAACGTTAGCTTATGTGAGAGCCTAGCTTTTGCTGTTGCAATGTGGATGGAAGGCTCTCCAGGAATCCTTCAGGCCTTCAGCAACAGACTGGGGACTACAGAGAATCCAGCCTTATAAACTGAACAATTATGAGTTTCTCAGCCTTTCCAGTGTACTGCTATTGTTAGGTTACCTAACTGTGGCAGTTTGAATAGGTATGACCCCCATAGACACAGATGTTTGGCCCGTAGAGATTGACACTAGGAGGTATAGCCTTGTTGGGGGTAGGTGTGATCTTGTTGGAAGACTGTGTCACTGTGGAGGCAGGTTTTGAGGTCTCATATATGCTCAAGCCACGCCCAGTGGGACAGTCTCTCCTTACTGCCTGCTGATGGAGATGTAGAACTTTCAGCTCCTCCTCCAGCACCATGTCTGCCTGCATGTTGTTATGCTCCCTCCTGTGATGATAATGGACTAAACCTCTGAAACTGTAAGCTAGCCCCAGTTAAAAGGTTTCCCTTATAAGAGTTGCTAGTAGTCATGGTGCCTCTTCACAGCAATTAAACCCTAAGACAACACTCCTTATCTAATGAACTCTTTTTCATACCCTAATCCTAACCTATTCATTCTATCAGTTCTGTTCTTCTAGGAACCTCAATACATCAGGGGATATGACTGGGTACTCTCTACAGATTCCCATGAGTAACCCCAAGAGGTCAAGAGCTTTGTGGTTAATGGACAGAGCCATTCTTAGAGGCTCACATAGACAGCAAGAGACAAGCTACCAACCCTGGAGACTCTATACTCCAGATACTCAGGGAATGCTATGAAGGATAAGAACAACCAGCTAACACTTAATGCTGATTTTCCAAGATACTAAGACCCACTGCAATGCTGTGATCCAAACATGATTATGAGCCCAGGAGGCCTCAGTGAAGAAAGCCTGTTCCCTCAAAGGCACAAGTCAGATCTGATCAGCTTCCAGGTGGCTACCCTCTCTTGAAAGATCTTTTCTTGCTTCTTGACCAGAAACTTCCTTTTGAAGAGCTCATGCCTCAGAGCTGGGAAGAAGAGCTCTGTGGAGTACAGAGAGCTTAGCTGAAAAGGAAATGCTGTTAGCCACACTTGAGTGAAAATAGCCACAGCCACTCCCATCTGTTCCTTGGGGTGAGTCTAGTCTCAAGAGACACAAAACTGAGGTGAGAGCAGATGGGAAAACCTGGCCTGGAATGGAAAGAGAACAGATATGCTTTATTGAACTAATTCTTGAAAATGTATCAAAATCCTAATAAACCTACCACAAAAAATATCAGTCTGTGATCAAAATAGGAGCGTCCTTAATAGAATTATTTTTCCTACAAGCAGAGTTAGGGGTCCACCATTAGGCCATACTCTGGCAATTATACGTTTAAAGTTAGGCTTTAGGCTGAAGGGAGATGGCTCAGTCAGTACAGCTCTTCATTTGCAAGCATGAATGAAGATCTGAGTTTGATCTTCAAAACACAGACCGTGCTCCAACAACCCTGACTCCCATAAGTTGCCCTCTGACCCCTTCACATGTGCTGTGGCACACAAATACCCACAGACTCACACCCATATCCACACACAATAAATGAATGAATAACAAACAATGAAATCCCAAGGGGGGTGGGGGGAGAGGCAAAGACAGGCAGATTCCTCCAGCAAGATTAGCCTAATTGAGAAGTTCCAGACAATTGAGAGATCCTGTCCTAAAAAAAAACAAGGTAGTATAAGTAATACAGTAGGTAATGTCAGTCTCAAGTACATCATCATAGAATGAGGAGAGCCACAGCTGCAAGTATATGCATACTGAGCTATGAACAAGCTTCCAGAAACCCAGATATCCGAAAGGTAGAAGACACATACCAAATTCCATATTCTTACTCCAGAAAGTAACCTGTGAGGGAAGAAAGTCAGTTATACATCAGAGCTAGGGACTTAGGTTCTTGCTTTGCTGTTTTTGCTCCCAACTAGCTTTCAAAGACTTCTTTCTGTGTTTTCTATGTGCTTGGGATATAACCTACAGAACTAACAATTAGCTCCCCTTAAGCATTTCTTCAGTGTGCCTATAATTGCATGAAAAATAACATGACCTCAACTGTAGAGTTGAACAAAATTCATTGTCTTTACTCTGGTGACTGACTTTGCAAGTTATGGAAAAGCATCGTCTGCTGCAGTAGAAACTTATAGCCGGAAACAAAGCCCAACAGCGCGGCTGTGTATGGGACAGGGACTGTAAAGAAGGAGCAACTCTCTGAACCCATAATGGCCCTTTGGACAGCCAATGGCTACAATAAAAACCTACAAATGATGACTATAGTGACTGTCCTGACATAGCAAAAGATCTGAATTATGTCCATTTCATTCTGGCTACAAAAGCACAAAGCATTAGTAGCTCATTCTAGAAGTATGTCTATACAAATGGCTCAGTGTTATTTTAAATGCTAGTACATTTAAGTGTGCCCTAAACTGTTCAGTGTTCTATGTCCCATCTCAGAGACACAGGCTAAAATGCATTCTTCTGTGTGTGCTCCACACACAGAATCATGAATGCACTTACATGTTAATTTGGATGTAGGAAAAGAGCCACCTCCTTGCAAAGCACCAAGTCTACCATAGCACAAAGGAAATATGGAAATAAGAGTGACACATGAACACATAAAGTTCAAGCAAGAAATGATTTTTCTTCTACACCAGTCATGGATGCAGGGCATTGAAGTAAGATGATGGAAGAAGGCCTTTCTGGGATAACAGGATGGACCAAAGGTAGATAGCAATCAGAAGAGAGCAGGGTTATAGTTTATTATAAGGGGTGTAGAAAAGTGTGCATGGAATTTTGACATTGCAAACTATGAGACACCACTGAAAGGGCAGTAAGCTCAGAGGTTTATCTTTGGAAGAATGTTCTGGAAGTGCTATGTAGGTTGTATTGGCATAGAATTAAACTGCAGACTTAGGAAAAGGCTACTGAAATAATTTGACTGAAAAACTAATGAACAGGTCTATAACAGCTTCATAACAGCTTGTTGTGATTTGAAATCTTTTACGTCCCCAAAGGCCATAAAGGCTTGAGCTCCATAGAACAGTGCTATCAGGAGGAGGCAGAACTTCAAGACACAAAATCTACTCTGAGGAAATAGGTGATTCCAGCCACATCCTTGAAGTATATATTCGGATCTTGTCCTTCTTTCCCTTGCTCTTATTTCATTGCTACTTCATAAATGCAATTTTGCTGTTATGAATTATAATGTAAATATCTGATATGTATCTGATATGCAGCCCCTAGAGGGGTTGTGACTAACCAGTTGAGAACCACTAGAGTATCAATGTATATTACATAAAGCTCAAGAACTATGAATGAGACAAAGATTCTGAGCTGTTCTAGCTCATTGTCATTTTTAATTCAATTAACTTTACCAAACAGAGGAATATAGACCAGGAGATTGTCTATCATCTGTCCTTTTAAGTAAATGATAGTTATAACTATATATGAATGATAATGATGGCCATAGAGGTAACTTCCCACTCAGCTAGACTTACAACCCCCAAAGGACACCCAGAAGGGACTGAAGATAGAGGAGCAACAGCTTTTTAAGAAAATGCTGGTGAGTCTACATTCTGAGAGGAAAAGGAGCCCCTTTGGGTGTGCAGCACCCCATATGCTGTTCATGGAGCCCAGTTTCCCCTCCTGTCTCAGCTCTTTCCAGACACTGTCCCAGCAGTTAGAAAAGTTCCAAATTCCTCAACAATAGAGGGAAGCAAAGGCTGTGACTCATCCACATTGCCAAGAGTAAACAACAGATCTACAGAGAGGCACCAGGCAATGCCACAGATAGTGTCTGCAGAGGCTGATGTCCCAGCAAAGCTGACCACCACAGACATCAGGCATATCTATGAGCAACCTTGGGATCTCTGAGCCTCAATGCTATGTAGCCTTTAAAGATGTAATACAGAAGGGTTGGGACTGGCATTCAGCATAGGTCCCTCTTCTCTCTCATCACAAGTCCTTTGCCTCTGTATAGAATCCTCTTCTTTTGGCTCACTCCTCACTTTCTATAGTCAAATTCCAGTCTCATTTCCTCAGTGATGTTCCAGTCCCTTCCCAGTTAGGTCACAACTCCACTGTAATCCCTTCGGGAAGCACTAATGCCTGTATAACAGTTATCCCAGGCATACTTTTAAAAAAATCTTTGTGGGTGATGAGTGATCCTTTAGTGAGATCATTTTGCACTATAGTGTAAGCTAAAAGAAAAATGACTGTAAGACTATACGTACTCTATCCTGTAACAGATTGGCTCCTAGAAAACTGCTATGAAGGACTAAGGATGTGTTGACTGAACAGATCACTAAAAAATTCTTCTGATTCTGTTGAATCAAGACACCCAAATCCTCTGCTTCTGATTCTTCTACTTCTTTTGACTATTCCGCATCAACCAACCAATCATCCTCAGCCTCTAGTCACCTGCAGAGCTTCAGATGCACATTCCTGTAGCCGCTGAGCTAGTAACAGGAACTGGTTACATGAGAAATGATGGCATTCAAATCACAGATTTTGCTAGCATTTGTCATTGTTTTTCCAGGTGGGTCTTCTAGTTTTATGCCTTATTGGCACACCAAGAGATGACTGGGTCCTTAAATTTTATGGAAATGTGTGACTTGCACAGGCCTTTCCCCTTATTTCTAGAAGGCCTAGTTGGCCAAGGCTAGGAACATGATGATAACACAGCCCTGCTTTGACATTTATATGAGTTTAATCTTGGAAAGTTCTACAACTTTCTTGCATATAAGTTTCTTTATGTGTAAAAAGAGGATAATTATAGCTATTCCACTACTTCACAGACTTCTAAGATTAAGGACAATAATGCATATGAGGTGTTTCCCACTGTGTTGATTACAAGGAGAAAAGCAGAATAATAATAGTGATGGCGGTGGCTGTCTTAGCACATGGCAGAACCTGATGCACAATGCTGTCACCTGTTCTGAGAGGGCCTTGCAGGCATTAATATACTGGCGCACCACTGTGTGAAGGACATCAGTTACTCCAGAGAGCAGTGTCCCCTTCTGTTAAAGAGCACTTTCAGAATGGCATATATACCACTCTTCCTATTCAGAAGGCATTTGCGGAAGAAACAAAGGGCAACCTGAATGTTAATCAGACAGAAACAGCAACAACTAGGCAATAGTTATTGTTAATAGTGATCACCATTTATGTCTATTGTTAAATTCTCAGGACAGCCCCAACAAAGTAGTTATTACTCTCACTCATAGATGAAGAACAAACAAACAAACAAAAGACCACAAAAGTAAGAAGATCAGAATCAGAACACAGCTGTCCACATATCTTTCTCAGGCCACACAGCCATTTGGTGTGTGTTGTATCAATCAAGAAGCTAACTTCACATGTATGGTAATACATTTTTTAGCACCTAGTCCATGGAGTCAACCACCACTGACTTGCCCAGAATCCCTTCTGAGAAAGGTCCCATAAGCAAAATGCTGAACTCACTGATACTTAAAAGCATAGGCTATGAGGAAAGTAGACAACAGACTAGAAGGAAATCTTTTGTAATTCTGATTGTATACACATTTTTGCTGGTCACCCATTTTCCCATATAGAGGTAGCTAATGTCTAAAACTGGAATGCAAATAGGTTCCTAAATAAAAATGCTTCTTTTCCTAACAGGCACGTTTCTCTTTATGAATCTGAAGTATTGCTTGTGCAGACAGGTGGTGTTTCCACATTCTTCTCGTATATACACATGCTACCTCTTCAGGTGACTACACAGCAAGCAGGCAGGAATGACGTTACTTACTGTTGACCAACAGTACTGAAGGAGGCACTGCTTTGGGACCAACTGTAGTGAGTAGGGCATAGCAGAGGATGGAGAATATTCATACTAGATCTCTGGCTTGAGTTCCACAATATCAGAATATCAGAGACTATCGACATTTCTCCTGTGTGTGTGTGTGTGTGTGTGTGTGTGTATGTACCATGAAATATGGGAGGACAGGTGATAAAATATTTTAAGATTTCAGCCAACTGTCACTATCCTAACTATCTCACCGAAGAGTGATATAACCTTTACAAAATCTTCACACTTTCATTGTTAGTATCACTGGTAATTCTGCTGCATTACCTTTCTTGTTTAAAAGTAAATTAAAACAATCTAAGAAGGCAGATAATGTTTAATGGAAAAGGGCAGTAATGGGCTAATGGTTGCTTAGCAACCACTAGACATTGTTTGCTGCTTCACTCCACAGAAGCCACAATGGTGGCTGTAATCCTTCTGCAGCCCCCTGGACAGTGTACAATGTGTGACAATTCCTTCTGGGCCCAAATAATTCCATTGTCTTGTAGATGCTTTCTTTTTCAACCCTAAATGAAGAAAACCCACTGCTTAATTCCTGAATATTCTTTTTTTTTCTTTTTAAAATTATTTTATTAGATATTTTCTTCATTTACATTTCAAATGCTATACCCTCCCCCTACTCTGCTCCCCTGACCACCCACTCCCACTTCTTGGCCCTGGCATTCCCCTGTATGGGGCATATAAAGTTTGCAAGACCAAGGGGCCTCTCTTCCCAACGATGACTGACTAGGCCATCTTCTGCTATATATGCAGCTAGAGACACGAGCTCTGGGGGTACTGATTAGTTCATATTGTTGTTCCACCTATAGGGTTGC
>NC_034590.1:171240347-171280347 GCF_900095145.1 Mus pahari
CGGTAGTACTATGTCCAATTTTCTGAGGAACCACCAGACTGATTTCCAGAGTGGTTGTACAAGCTTGCAATCCCACCAGCAATGGAGGAGTGTTCCTACAGAAAAACTATTTTTACTAAGAACAATTTAGGCCAGAAATATCTCAGGAAGGATAAAATTAAAAATCAGTTTGTTCCTAAGTTCATTAACTCTGTCAGTAGATATTTACTGAACACTTTGCCATATACATGAGACACTGACAAAGGTCCTGTGATATAGCATAAAAAGTAAAAAACCTGCTAGGCCATGGACCACAGCCTTGGGCAAGGACTTGTACAGACTGAGCATATTGCATGCTGTATTTGTATACATTTATACCAGAGCTTGTTATCTGACCTTAACCTTGAAATATCCTCTTCTAGCACCCTGACAGTTAAGACCCTTGGGTAGCCCTCCCTGCCTCAAGACTGGAGAGATAAAGGGACTGGATGGACAAGGATCTTGGAGGCGGTCAGTCACTTCTAATGGACAAGGTTCCAACTGCAAAAATGGTTAGAGCAGCTTCTGGTAATGTACTGGTTTCATAAAAATGTCTTCCAAGATACACAGACACATTGGGCCATTCACCACTGGGAACAAAATTTTTATGCATGGGGACTTTGGATTTTCTTTAGGAGCACTGTTGGCAAGGAAGTAGTGTCAAGAGAGGATTCCGACTGAATCTTTGACATGGATGGAGGGAGCCTTTCTTTGCTTTTTCTTTGCAATCTAATTGTTTAAGTGAATGGAGCCAGTAATAGACTCCCTATTTGCACTACATAACATACTCCTTCCCAAGTGATATTTGGCAATATGTTGGCTGGTTTGTCTGTCTTTCCTATTCCAGTTTTTCTATGTAGGAAAGAGAGCCTGTCGTTAGGATACAGTAGTCACAAGATTGTGTATTCACATGCATGCACATGTGTCGAGGCCAGAGGACTTTAGATGCTTTTTCTTGTGCCATCTACCTCTATCCCAAAAAAGGACCCTGATATTTACATTTTAACATGTGATTCTGTAACAGGTGGGTGCTGATGGCACTGAGGACCAAGTACATTATAAACCAGGTTATTTGGTATGCTATTCCGGAGGCCAAGAAGTCCATCTGGCATCTGCTTAGCATCCGGTGAAGGTCTCCTTATTGTATCACACATAAAGAGCACACCTGCTAGCTTGGGTCTCTTCCCCAACTCTCACAATCTCATTTAATCCTAGTTAACCCCCACAGGTTCCTTCTCCAAAGACCATACACAAACTTAATTGAAGGTTAAGTCTCCAACTCTTAGGGTACACATAGAACAACAGAACAGGGCACAGCCCAAAGGCCTGTGTTAGAGCTCTTAATCCTCCTAACAGCTAGACTTCCCTCATCTACAGAACAAAATGTTTCCTCAGAAGGATAGTACAAGGGCTCTGTATGCAGGTTGCTAATCTGCAGCTTCAATGGGCCCGACTCTCACAATCTCACCTAATCCTAGTTACCCCTGACAGGCTCCTTCTCCAAATACCATACACAAACAAATCTATCTGGATTGAGGTCAGAGGATGTGAGCACCATGCTAAATACTGAGCAAAATCTAGAGGACTAAGGGTATTTAAAATGAGACCCAGTTTCAGGAACTCTGAGTCGTGACAGTTTAGCTTCAGACTCAGCAGATGTTCATCAAGCTCAGTGTACTCCTCACCTAATCCTAGTCACCGGGTAGACTGGGCATTATTGAAACCCCCTGGTTTCAAGTTCATCAGTGCATATTGCTTTGTCTACATAGATCTCCCGGGGTAGAGGATGACCCACTATCCACATCCAGGGTGTCTTGTCCAGGGTGCTTGCTGCACACAGGAGCTCTTCCCTCTTCAGAGTAGCTATCATTTTGAGTACACACCAGATAGCTACCTCAGTGGGTACATTCTCCAATGCTGTACTGCTTGCTAAGTTCATCCCTATTCTAGAGAACTGCCCTTCACTGAGGAAGACCTCTTGAGCAGACACTGCCTTCCCCTAGGCCCTATCTCTCGTGTAAAGTGACATGGGCAGGATTCATGTGGAACACTGTCTGCCCCTGGGTGCTTAATTGAGACATTTCAATCTTGTCAGCTCTGTGTCATTCTCTTTAGATTTTTCAAGTACATAAGTGCCTACATCACTTTCGGAACAGACTTGAGGTACCACTTTGAGGAAACCCACCTAAGACACCATACACTTCCACCCCAGCTTAAGGTTTGTGACCATAACTCGACTCCCTGCCATCTAATGCCAACAAGGCCACCTCTTCACTGTCCTCTTGTTGGAAGGACTTCTGCAGCAACCTTTTTGCCCCCACCCCTACCCCCATGTCTCTGGAGCTGTCCACTTAACATTTCTAACACATTCCCCAGGATCTTTGATGTAGCAAGTCTAAATTTGACTGGTATTTCTTTGACATTACTTAGAATCAGAAGCCTGCTATCTTCCTTTCCTTGCCATGCATCAGGATCTCCAGAATTACTCCATTCCAACCAGGTATGGATCCAAACTCCCTGGATCATCTACATAGCAGGGATCTGGTCAGGCCAACTCTGGAGCTTCACAACCTTCCTGATCATCTCCCTTCATCGCTCCTCAAGTGCATCTCCTGCTCCTTCTGCCTGGGATGCTCTCTCTTCAAATGTCTTCCTGGTACAGTCCCACAGTTCTTCATGAGACTTGGCCCTCTCAGTGCCTCTGCCTCACTGCCCAAGCACAATGATGCCCATTCAGCACTTGCTCTATCCTGCCACCACATGCTACATTGTCAAAAAGGATGTTTTAACAAAGCTTTGACAGCACAACTGAGTGACAATGACTGGATCAAATTACAAAGAGTAGTCAGTGTTTCATATCAGCAAAGCTTATCTTACCACAGCATAGTCATGTGTGATAGAGGCAATGCAACAGATGTTTCCAGCCACTCATTTAAGTTGACTTCCTCTTCTTCCTGAAAACAACAGTCTGCACTCCCCAGCCTCCCTGTTGTAATTTCTGGATGATTAAGGTGGTGACACTTAGGTTTCCTAAGTAAAGGTAGAAAACTGCTGGCAACCTGGATCTTTCAATGATTGCATGGAGCAGAGGCTCCTGGTTGCAGAATCAACCTTTGCCCCTCAGGTGAACAAAACACCAACTCCCACTGTGTTTGAGTTATCATATTTTGGAAGACACATTCATTACAATTTTCTAACATGGACAGGCATAGATAGTCTTTCTAATGTAGAGACAAGCTAATATCATTGAGGAGAAACTCCCAGCTTAAAATCACAAAGGAATGTACAAAGCAGTATGTTCATTCTTCAGTCATATACCACCAATGCAAGCTGGGAAAGTGAGGGCATCAACACACCCGTTCCCCATGAGCACTAGAGTATCAGTCATTAAGCTAGACAGCAACTATATCAGCTAGGAACCAGGACATGTGACAAATGACCAGTAGCTACAGCCTGTAGGCCTGGGCAATTTCTCTATGTTCAGCAAAACAACTGAGTCATTAATAACTATGTAAATGCCAAGTTGTCTAAGATTTAGTCTATAGTATTTCCTATTAGATTGCATTTACTCATCCTTGCATACACCAGAATCACTTCAGAGCTAACAGAGAGGAGGATTTCAAGAAATGTTTCTCAGATATTAATGGGGCAGGAATTCAAAGGTACTCAAAGCTTCATGGTTTCACCACTCCCTGTGACATTCATAATTACTTCTAGTATCCACTTTACAAATAAATACACTTTTCTTTCTGGGCAGTCATAATTGTATGCTATCCATCAAATAATAAAACCTCGAGAGCTGAGACATTTAGCCTGGAGATGAAGTGATATATTAACTTCTTGATCAAATGCCAGAACTTGCAGATGAAAATAAAACAGACATCAATAATTACAGCTTGTACTGGAGTTGGTTTCTTAAGCTCCAGGTTCAATGAACAAGTAATAACTGGACAGACACACCCTTCAGAAATGAGAGGTGGGAAAGGATTACCTCATTCCATTCTCATACCTGGAACTGAGCAAGCCCCTTGCAGTAATTTAACAAGAGGCGGCCCACAAACTCAGAAGGTGGCAGGTAGCAATTGCTCAAGTGGTATCAGACAGACACAGGGAGAAACCTGGCACAGGAGCATTTGCCCTTTTCATTCCTGTATATTATCACCCTAAGAAGTCTGATCTGAATGTGGAAGACAGATACTAAACACCCAATGCTTAAAAATGCCATCTCACTTAGAAGTTTTTATTGTTTTTTTCTTGAGTTTTAAAAAGGGATTGCTAATACTAATAAAATGCAAGTATGTCTCAGTTACTTCTTAATTTTACAAGATCTGAAGACATACGGTACTTCGTGGCATTTCATAAACTGTCCCACCAGAGTCTGTAGCTGGGTTCCAGAGATCAGATTCACCAAGGCCAGCAGGCAAGAAGCTACTCAGAGGGCATTACTACAGTTGAAGACACCCTGGGAACAACCACAAATACCTGCAGAACACTCACCAATGAGCAAAAGGGAGAGATGGCAAAGAGGCAAACATATTTCATTCCAACCTCAGAACAAAGAGGAGCGACTCTAGTGTCTTCATGACCATCACAATTTGCTACTGCCTTGTTCTTCACTGAGTTCAAGGGCTTCTTCCAGTAAGTCTGCTGGCTCTAGCCACAACACCAACATGTATGTGGAGGATATTTTTCTTTTCAAGATCAACAGTAAGGAAAAGAATAAAACAATACAGACTAAAGAATGCAGCTCTGCATATTTATCAAAACCATACTGAATCTCCAACGTGGAAAATGGGTGTTTAGTATGCTATAAAGATCAAGAACTTGTGTTCACAGCTCAGTGAGCATTGCAGACGAGGAAACTAGAGCAAAGAAAGAACTAGGGGATGGGAAGGATGCTGTTACATGCTACCTCCTAGAACTGAGGCCAGTGCACATGAGGCCTGCACAACCTCAAGCCAGTCAACATTCCAACACAGGCAGGAAGAAGCTCATGAGGCCCCACACCTAGCTAAAGAGCTATTGGCCAGTGATGGGTGCTGGATAAGGACATTTCTTTGGGGCAGGAATCATTTGTAGATTATCAGAGCTCTGGTGGAAAGACTCACACCCCTGTGTGTGTAGGCAGCTCAATAAGACCCAGTAGTTTATTATTATCATCGTCATCCTCATTGTCATTATTTTTATGTAGATGAAGATGAAGGGGACATGTTAGGGAATGGGAGGGGAAAGCTGGGGTAGATATGATCAAGATACATTGAATATAATGTATGAGACTGTCAAAGAATGAATATATTCTTTTAAGCACTAAGAAAATTTAAAAATACACAAATACATTAATGCCTGATTATGCTAGGATAATATTAAGTTTGAAAAATACAGACATGTTCTGATTAATTCATAATAAAACTAAATCAAGTGGCCCAAGGAGATAGCACAGTGCTGCGAGTCAGCGGTCTGGAATTCAGATCCCTGGGATACACATAAAAATTGGGCATTCATAGTGGACATCTAGTCCTAGCACTCAGGGGGTAAAGACAGTATTCTCAGTCATGCTAACTAGCTGAAATGAATATAGACATACACACAAATGCACACCACACACATATACATGGTGAGTGAGGAAAGCCACACAAAGTATACTTGCTCCTTGGGTCTGTAAAGCTCCTAACTTTAGGCTTGTTACCAGGTTAGAAGGCACCGATGCCACAAAAACCAATCTACATTTGCTTTTGGAAAAAGATTTTGCACATTTTGTCCAAGTATTGCTATTTATTTCATCAAAGTCAGAGCTAAGACTTTAGTAGAGGGTAAATTTTTAAGCCAATAAATAAAACTGTTGGCTTAAAAAAACCATTTAATTGACATGCAAAGTATTTTTACCCTTGCCAGAAACTAAAAATAGGCAACTTCTGCCAAGATGAAAAACTTGAATTGTATCAGTTGGTCCTGAATTTGATGACCACATTTCAAAATGGAACCTGATACAATATCAATGTATTGCCTTGTATAACATATTTAATTATTAAGATATATAATTCCAAAAGGATAGCCATTAACTTCCCCTAACAAAATGAATGCAGACATTTATATTTTAAGAATTTTTATTTCTTGGGCTGGGGAGATGATCAGTAGGTAACAGCACTTACTGTGCAAAGAGGAAGCCCTGAGCCTGGATCCTCAAACCCATGTAAAAGCCAGGCATGGCCATGTGCAGTCCTGCCTGACTGGCTCTAGCTTTACTCCAGGTTCAGTGAGAGACCTCATCTCAAATGAGGTAGAGAGAACTAGAGAAGGATGCCCAGGCACGCAGCACCACACACCACACACATACAAACAAGGGTTCTCCTCAGCTGTTAATAGCCAAAGTTACTAAAGTACTTCAAAGACAGTTTAGACAAAGTGTAAGTGGCATCAGATTTCAAGTGTGAGGTTTACAGTTGTTACCTAACATTCAAACAGCACGTTATTTCTGTCAGAGGCCTACCCGTCCTTCATCTGCCTGTCCCCAAAATAAGTGCCTGAGATTTATTATCAATGGCAGAAGTCAAAATTTAACTGCTGATTTACAGTCTTGGCTGAGGCATTTAACTGTCATCAGAACTAATTATAGCAAGCTTGAGATTACATATTCAAGCTCTCCTTTTGGTGAAAGAAATAGAATGTTCTGCTGAAATCAGAAACACCCTGAGGGTTCCTAAACAAGAATTCACTACCAACTTTACTTCTCAAAACCAAGCAGTAAAGCTCGAAATTACTGTTCTTCAGTATGCCGTTCTGGCCTCACGTACTCAGACAATAAATCATGTTACAATAATGCCATACCAATGGCCTAAAACATATTAATCTCACTCAACACTAACTAACAATCACATTACTAATCTAATTCAAGTGTTCTGGAGGTAGTAAATGGGCAAGTTGAAGCTTCAGGGACCAAGATTATAACCAATCTACTAAGAAACCTTATTTTAATGTGGCCAGAACAGGAAGGACAAATGACTACACCCTTCGGGCAACACTGGTATTCTAGGGATAATGCTACCATTTTATTGTTCTAATGTATAAAGTATCTATAAATTTTATTAAACCTCATCCCAAATAAAACTAATACCAAACAAGAGACCAGCAGATATACACAAAAGCAACATTCCCCTTTCCCACTCAATCCTTCCTTCTTACTTTCTGGCCACACCAATATATTTTAAAACTCTCTACATTCCATGCCCACAAGAGTAGGAAGTTGGGAGATGTGACTTCTTGCCAACTGAGTTCCCTTCTCTGTCTCACCAGACTGACTATTCTCCACTCAGTTAAAATGCCCCCATAGACACAGCCAGTCCCAGAATGTGGGACTGATACATAGGTAAGGTCCAGAAGTTAAGGGCACTGGCTGCTCTCCCAGAGGATCTGGGGATATGGTATCTTACAACCATTCTTAACTCCAGTTCCAGGGACATGACACCTCCTTTTCTGGCCTCCATAGATACCAGGCATGCATATGGTACACAAACATATGTGCGGGCAAATCATTCATATATATATATATATATATATATATATATATATATATAGTAAATAAATATATCTTTAAAAAGAAAGCAAACCCTAGAATGGGCATTGAGAGGCAAACTGCCAGCACTGGTGTGGGCAATAGGGCTTTGGTGATTAGACTTTGAGTCACAGGCTACTAAGACTAACTCAAATGGAAAATACACTGTCAGAAGTCACTAGACCTATGGAGGTAAATGTAAGGAAATACAAAATTAAGGCAGAGTCCCAAGGAGAACTCATGCTCTAGGGCCTTACATACAAAACTATCCATACTAAGAATTAAGTGTATAGTGGGTGGAAAAAAAATTCCTATATCATTAAATATATATTTACCCACTAGGAGTCCAAAGTAGGTTGCTATAAGTGAACAGTACTCAGAAACATCTATGAAGATATCTTTTCATTAAGACGGGTCAGTGGATATCCAGTCTCCTAGGTATTGCTTTTTGTCCACTGGTTCTTCTCAACTAAATGAAAGTAAGATTTGATATTTGGACTACTTTTTTTTTTTTTTAAATACTCATTGGCTTCCTGGACTTTTTGGTTGTTTGTTTGTTTTAATTTATATGAGTACACTGTAACTGTCTTCAGACAGATTCCACCATGTGGTTGCTGGGAACTGAAATCAGGATTGCTGGACGAACATTCAGCACTCTTAACCACTGAGCCATCTTGTCTAGCCCCTGATACTTTGGTCTTAATTACTCACTCTTCATATAAAGAAAATTTACATATCACCATCAGTTAATACAATATTTGAAGTCTAAAATGATCTAATCATGTTCATGACTCACTTTTCACATATCCACTTACGGTCTTGCCAGTTATCAAATGACTTCCAAAGCCTCTTTCCCTAAGGACTGCAAACACACACCTAAGGACAATGACTTCCCAGGTATCAGTTCTCTCTTTTGTCTCATTAATTCATTCCATCCTCCAAGGAGTGACTGGGGTTGGGGTGGGGGGTGTTGGGTGTGTGTGTAAAACAAACAAGTCCTTAGACAATCCAAAGTTATGTTATCTTGAGTTACAACTGTCTGTCTAGCACAATCAGACCATTTCCTTTTCATAAATAATGAATGAATTTTATAAAAAATTTTATAAAAAATGACATGGTTGAGAGATATTGAGAAATCTGAGTTTAAATCATTCTCCAGATACTATGTCCACCTTTTACTCTAATTATTTCCACTGACATCACACACACACACACACACACACACACACACACACACACACAAAATCAATCAACTGCTTTTACTATGTTACTAAGTAATATTAATTTTACCTCCAAAAAAAGAATCAGTTATACATTAATTAAAGTTATTTGTAAATTCAGTAACAATTGAAATTTCTATTCATGACTAATCCATTATAAACAAAACCAATCTTAAAAACACAATACTAGAAAAAGTGCAGTCATGCTAACAACAGATAAGGAAGTCCAAGGACCTCACTGGCTATGCTAGACCAAACAGATCAAACACAAAACTGATTTTAAACTGTATGTTTATACAAATAAATAAAATCCTACCCTTTTTTCTTGTATATATGCTTAAAATTTCTTACACAAATATAAAAATGTTCTTTTCCTTCAAAAACTTCTGAGAAAAAAGACCGAAAAAGGTTATAATCAGCTCTGAAGTTTTATGCTTATCTTTTTCTATCTTTATCAATTTCCTGACATATTTAACCTAAGCAGGAAAATCTTTTCAGCAAATGAAGCATGACAGCCTATAAATAAATGTCTTGAAGAACTCTGCAAGGTCACATATATCCCATGTTGCTTTTGGTTTCCCATCTCTTCTTTGCTTCAAACCTAAAATGAAGAGCATAAAAATCTCAACTTATTTCTAAAATAAAATACTCTAGTAAAGTAACATGTTTAGTAAGTGTCCAAAGCACTCACAATTTCACAGACAGCACTGGCTGAGGTTAAGGTCTCCATATTTATAGCCTCACAACTACTGAGACATAGACCTTGGGTAAGCAACCTACAAACTGGACTCCATGGATGAGCAGACTTTCTACAATTCCTTCCAAGTTGAGCAGAATCGTTTTTCTTTTCTTTTTTTCCAACTTTTAAAAACTCTTATTATTTTATGTGCCTGGTAATTTTGCCTGCATGTATCTGTTTACAATACACATGTCTAGTCCCCACAGAACCCAGAAGAGGGCATCAAATTCCCTGGAACTGCACAGTTGTGAGCTATCACGTGTGTGCTTGGAACTGAACCTGGTGCTCGTAAATGCTGAGCCTGCTCTTCCATCCCAGGACACAAGTCTTAACTGAACTTACCCCCATGCCAGTTTCTTCTTCTTTCGAGCAGCCTGTGAATTTTCAGCCTCCTTTTTGGCTTTAACAAACTTGTGGCAGGCAATTGCTTTGGCAACTTTTACACCGAGCTAAGAATTATGGAAGAAAAAAGGGGAAAAAAATGAGAAAAGAAATACTCTAGCTAGTGTAAGAATTGTAATAGTACAAAAAAGTGGGAGCACATAGTTCAGAAGCCATGTCAAAAAATAAGAAATCCTACACCTAGGCCCCTTGAACAAAGCATAAAAAAACTATGGCCTTGATTTTTCTCCACTACCCAAATATCCTCTGTCCTACTTGCCCCATCTCCTGAACGGAAATCCTTCCCAAACTCAGACCCTTCAAGGTCCACTAAAGTAGTCATGAGACCCTTCAAGCTCCCTCAGCCACTCTGTAGGCTGAGCAGGAATTTGCCCTGATAAGGCTGAAAACAGACTGACAGAGACGTCAACTTTCTTTGCTCTGGGCTAGAATTACAGCAGCTCAGTATGGTCACACCAGTTATCTCACGCTGATCAGAGGCTCTGATTGGCAGTCACAGATGGGATTAATGAAACATGGGGAAGCTAATTACTACTTCATAAGTACACTCTGCATGATGGGCAACAGCTTTTAACTCTCTGAGAGAGAAAAGAATATAGGGGCAATCAGAAAGTAGAGAAGCTGGACTCCAGGAACCAGCTGTTCCTGGGCAGCAGTCCTGCTCAGGCTTCCCTGACTGCTAACTGCTGCCCTACAAGACTCACTTAACATGAACCCCAACCCAGATGTCTTCTCTAGCTCAGCCTGTAAGTCTTTGCTTCTACATTTCTCTAGCACTCGCCAGGTTGCAAGGCAATTCCTAGGAAGCATCCCTAAGGCAGCAATACCAGTACATAAGTTTAATGTAAACTGTCCATCTGTGTGTATGTTTGTGTGTGTGTGTGTGTGTGTGTGTGACTCAAACCCATTAAGAACTGGGATAAAGCCAGGTTGGCACAGTAGGACACACCTGGAATCTCAATAAAAGGGTACTATCCAGTGAGGCAAAGCTGCAGAGCGAGCACTGGACTACTCAGGGAAACATAACTAGACTCTGTCTCAAAACAAAGAAAGCTCTATACCAACAAAGGCTTTCAATCTTTCTGATGTTTCTTTGATTTCCTATTCTTTCATTCAACTAAACAGATATTAGAAGACGGGCAGACTCGTAGAACAAGGACACATAAGCAGCCAGTCAAGTTAGCCTACCAAAATCTGAGATCTGCTTGGCATCATAGGAAGGGATGGTAGGAACTCAACAGCTCATGTACAAGATGTCAACTTAGGAAGGTGAAATCTGCAATGCTTGACACATCTCTCAGCTGATCTTGGCAGATTTCTAAAACTCAGAAACACCTTCTCTACGGCAAAACACACAGCTTGCAAGGCAGGGAAGGGCAGGGTAGGGGACCATGACACAGAGATCCTGTCTTAAGCAAGATGGAAAGTCTGAACCAATATTTGAGGCTATTCTCTCTCTACACCTGAACCATCCATAGAACGTATGTGTGCATACACACACACACACACACACACACACACACACACACAATTTTAAAACTGTTAAAGGCTAGTCAAGTGGCAGGCATCACTATACCTCAGGAGAAAAGGAACTCAGAGAAGGTGCTGTGGTGTCATTTTTCCCTTCGCTGAAACCCTATGCACTTGTCATACACACAAAAAAACTTAAGTACCTGGGGAATCCACATATAGCAATGGCTCAACTTTTATTTGTTTCACTTAAGTCCCTGAGGACAGGCAGGGCTCTCATACATCTTGTACCAGAATGTGGCAGAACCAGAGGGTCTTGTATTGGCTCATAAAGTAACACAGACATTGTTTCTGTTCAGTGTTAATCACATAGCTGCAGCTAAATGCAAGGGGACTGAAAAGTATGAGAATAAAACTGAACACCTGAGGAGTACTAAGTGGACCTATGAAGTTCTCTTCTGTCACAAAAAGCAGCTGTGTCCTATGTTTAAGATGCACAGCAAGATGACAACATTTATGTGGATAACAATCTCTTTACTGCCCCACCTCTTGAATAATATTTCCCTATTAATTTCACTCCTTTGCATTACAAACCAAGAAAGATGCCCCAGTGGTGCAATCGGTTAGCAATGGTACTTATACAATAAACCAAATAAAGCAGTGATGGGTGATACAGTTGACTAAATCCCCCAGGTCAAGGGTCTATTTAACTCTCAGCTACTCTGAATTATATTTAAATTCAGTAACTACCTTAGGTAAGAAACAATATGATGGAAACCATATTTGCTATACACCATTGCCATGAGTGAAAGTTCTTCCCCAAACTGTTGTAAAACCAAGCTACAGATCTATACTATTAACTTACTGAAGTTCCTAGTCTGAGTTGCCCAGATATAATACAGATAAGTCAAGATGCTCCAATAAACTGACTCTACACCTGACCACAGCCAAATGGAAATGCTCCCAGTATTCTTACAAAGCTAAAAATAAAGCCAAACACAGAATTGCCAGCATTGTGATAAAGTTACAGAGAGCACAATAAAGGCACAGAACAACCTTTTAAGAATTCTTCATGCTGCATCGTGGGCTCCAAACCCGGTTCCCAGGAGCACTTTCATACAACGCTCCTAAAGGCTGTTTTCTACCCACTTTAGACTAAGGGCCAGGCTAAAGGGAATGTTCTTCACTCAACCAATAAGCATTAAAACAAGGCTGCTCTATGTACTGTGTGTTTATAGAAAAAAAAGCTTTTGGTTTTTACAGATGGTGAAAATCTATCGCACTTTTGACCTTTGCATGCTTAAATGAATATGTTTTACTTATCTCTGTGGAGAAAAAAACGAAACAAGGATATCTAGAAATACAAAAGGATAATAAGGCCTTTAATGAAGAG
Source organism: Mus pahari (assembly GCF_900095145.1). Lineage (NCBI taxonomy): Eukaryota > Metazoa > Chordata > Mammalia > Rodentia > Muridae > Mus > Mus pahari. Next base: position 171,253,139 of record NC_034590.1, read on the forward strand.
CCCATCAAGAAGAAACATTTTTTTTTAGTCAAGATGACAAACGAGTTTCGGGATATAAAAGAATATTGTGCTGTACATCTCTGTGACAAACAAATAAAATAGGCAGACTAGAATTACCCTTTCACTTCTATAAAAGAAAAAATTCATCTTCCTGGCCAACGTAAACACCCCAAAAGCATGCTCAATGGCTTTTATAATAAATAAAATAATAATAATAAAAACCAGTTTGGGGTCATCAGATAACTATAGTAACACAATGTAAGAAGACGTTTTTAATGAAAAAAATGCATACAGAATTTCTTGTATGTGTAGCCAAAGTATCAGCATTTTCCATATAGAACATCCAATATTTTGCTGCATTTTAATTAAGGTGTCTAAACATTATCACAAAGAACTGCAAATTGGTCAGAGCATGCGGTAAGGAAAATTAAGCTCTAAAGGCTTTTTATCACCATATTTCAGGAACCAAGGGTGTAAAATGTTCTAATTTGGGATATATTAAAAGCCATAAAAGGTCTTTCAAAAAGATTAATGGTACTTTGCTTGGATTTAAGATAAGGGCTTTAGCTGGTTGGAAAAGCAGGGCCCTGGCTGGACCCTTGAGGCATTCATCTTTACAGCCACTTGGAAGATTTGTGAAGGCGTCTGCACAACCTCAAGCAAATGCACCACGACATTTTTTTAATTCCTTTCAATTTTACAGGTTCAGTGTGTGTAAATCATATTGGGTCATAAAATAGATATAATGGCATATCCTTATAAACACAGTGGAGATTAGGAAAAAAAAACTTCAAAATAAAGTTAGTACTTCTTGCAAATGTTGCCATAAAGTTTCCTGATAATCATTTGAAGCATCTGATTCCAACAGCTTAATTTAACACAACTATAAACTGCTTATCCATTTTATGAAATATTTTAGTCATCTCAAAATTACTAGCTTGTACAGAGTCATGAAGTTTTTCTCCCTTTCGAACACTTTCAAGGCACTTATTTTAAAATACCAATTATCATACTTTAACTTTTTATAGAATAATAGGTCTCTATGAAAAATATTTATGCCATTCTCTTTTGTTCTTTAATTAAATGAAAACAGATGTTTTCTGAAGTAAAGCGGAACCATTACTGGAGTACTTAAAGTGTTAAGGTCTTTAATTTTTATATCAGTTTGGTCGACAATTCCTGATTGTCTTTACTCAAGCTCAACATTAATGTCAAGCAAGTTACCTAGGAGACGAAAGAGATCAAAGAGACAAAAAACCCTCCAATGTCTGATTAATCAAGCCTGCAAACAGCTTATTTCTTTTTGCCTGCATGCAAGTATGAAAATGAGATTCTGGGAGCCGAACATTGTGCAGATTTGTTCATTCTTATCAGAACAAAGCCAGCGGCAGCTTATTTCATGGATCATTGGCACTGTCATCAGCGCTACACAGAACGGGTGACAGCTCCTCATTTTGAAGCTTGAACAAAATTAGCAAAAAGTCGGCACAAATTAGCCTCTCATCTTTTTAGTAATATGACATTATTCATTTACTTTTTATCCAATTTTTAATTTTTTCCTTGTCAGCTATCCCTTTCTAGTGTCTCTCGCATGCCATCATAAAATCCCTTCTGAAAAACAAGCAAAGAAACAGTCAAAGTTGAAATAACACACAAAGTTCAAGAGCAAAGAACAAGCATTTCCAATAGCCAGTTCTGCTGTGTTTTAAAATTAAGTTTCAAAACTTTGCAATAATTGATTTTTAAAAACAGTTAAGATGCCAATGTATTTTAAGAAAGGATGTAACAAGGCTAATAGGTTTCACACAAACCCATCCTAAGGTGTCTCTGCCACAGTAAACTTTAGATGCTTATGTCACATTGGTCTTTCTCTCCATGGTCACACCTGGGATGCCAGAGTTCTGACAACAGCCCAAGCGATGGCCTACGTCATTACTCAACTGACTTTTCAATCAAGTTCTTTTCTTTATATTATTGCATCTTGCTTCACTGTCACCTTGAAGTGTGTATGCATACACAGGCTGACATGTTTGCCTATGTTAGTATACCACATTAGTGTCTAGATGTACAACTAAATATTTACTTTTATAATACCCTATAACTTCCTGCTGGTTTATTTCAATCATAACCAACAAATCCCAATTAAAAAAATACTAGGAAAATAGATACACATATACACATATACATATGTGCATGATATGACCCATATACTCAACTTTGATTTAATAGTAAAATAGCTTACATAATGTCTGTTTTAATAACTTCAAATTATATGTAGATTACAGTATTTTAAACAAAAGGCAAAATGTTACACTGTTGAAACTACTGCTGGATGTTGACATTTATATTCAAGCAACTTATTCCATTCATAAAGAGGAAAAAGGCATTAAAAAATTAACCATAAGCTGTTAGATGTTTTACACAGCCCCCATAAGAAAGACAGTTTTTTGAAAGAACTGTAGTACTGTTTTCAGCAATTTCTTTATCTCTGTTCTTCTAAGTAAGAAAGCCTATTAACAAGCTTTGAACTTAAAATCACATTTACAATAATGTGCCATCAACAGTTTTATAAGCTAATTAGAAAAAGATTAATTAATGACTGGCTGCTAATAAAATGGCAATCATGAAGAAAGAAACCAAGGGTGCTAAGCTTCAACTACCACCAATTAAGAGCTAATTACAAACAAATTATATATGTGTTTTGCTGTGGGCTTTAATTTACTAAAATGGTTTTAATTAAAAGAGAAAACATGCTGATTAATTGAACTGCAGAAAAAAAATCTACAGTATAAACTGTGCTTTGTCTGTCTCTTTAATTAGACTTGTAACATCTGAAATCTTTTTTAAGGTTAGTTAAAAGCACAGATAAACATAATTAAGACAGCGCATAAGGAATGCCATTCAAGGTGAACACCCAGCCAGACCCCAGAGGTTAAGAAAGCATCCACAATGCTATGAGATATGAATGAGCACACCTGAAAAACACAGAGAGATACCCTCCGCTAAATACCAGTCTTACTTCTGAAGCCAACAAGCTCTGTCTTCAAAGCTGCAGGATTTTTATGGCTAGGAAAACATCTTTAAACTAAATGTAAAGAAATTCACCCAATCCTTCCCTCACCGGCCCAGACAATGCTTATTCCATGCACTGTGATACGTTCCTCTACATGTAACAACTGGCTTATTTGTTAGAGTTCAGGAGAATAAGGCTTTAAAAAAAAAAATTAAGGTTACCATTTTAAAGCACCCCAGACTATGTGCAGACAAGAGGATAACACGGAGAAATGTCTGAGAATGAAAAATACCGAGAGATGACCGAAGTAGTCGGCTCTGGATGATCCTTAGCAGACACATACTGCCCAAAGGACAGAGCTCCCACCTCCACTAGGAGCTGGTAGTAGAGTTGCCTAGCAGCAAAAGCCCATTCCCTGAGAGGGCTTTTTCTCCCCAGTGCCCTAACCTCTTTCCTACTGCCAATCTACCAGTGAAATATACCAAAAAGAAAATGGTGTTAAGAGAAGTCAATCAAGAAAAAGTCAGGACTAGAAGGCGTAACAGTATTTAAAACACAAAATATATTTTGCCAGAATCTGCAGATACCCACACAAAATGACTGTAAGTAAAACCTACCACCTGCTTTTAGAGAAAACTCATGGTTGACAGCATTTGTCAAATAGACCTCTGGCTAACTGCAACAATATCTTTCCATAAATGTAAAATATTCGTTGGAATAAAGATGCATTTACTTGTGTGTGTGTATGCACGCACACACATAAAATCCATACTGTATTTTTACTGTTTTTACCCACTCTTCAGATGCTAGAAATCACAATATTCATAACTAAAGAAAGAATCTGACCTTCTTTAGCAGGGCTGGATGTTCTAGCAATATATTTTTATAATGGCTAATTGGAATATATTGTTCAGCACTGTATATAAACAGTTTTATCTCAGAATCTTAGTTTCAAGATATTTCCTCCCAAAAGAGTATTTATGAAAATAGGAGCAGGCCCATTTTGTCCATTTGGACACTGGACAGATAGACTGAAGAATATCTGAGGAACTTATTTAGTTAAAGGAGCAGTGACTCATCTGAAGGTAGGAACATTGCTTTGCTACCAAGTGAAGTTGGTTTTTATCTCCACAAGCTAACAGATACTTAGAAAAATGTCCTTTTTACAATATGTAATACTCCAATCAACATTCAGGCTTTAGCACTGAACTTGCTTCTACAGGTCTCTATGACTGAAGTGTGCCTTGGGATGAGAACGTCAGGTGACAGCAGAAGGTAAAAGGTGGAAGACATTCTTTTCAAGGATCACAGTCAATGAACAGAATGTCCTGCCAAGTCAGAGTCAGTTCAGTCATGCCCCAAAAAGAGTTTAAAGAAACGTTTTTCCCCAAGTTGTAACAACTTCATCAGTGTAACACAAATATGAAATGGGCAGAGGGTAGGAGGGACATTCTCAGAGCATCTGCAGCTACATAGCAAACCCTGAAATGACAGCCCAGCTTAGGCTTGGACACAAGACAACTGAAGTCACCCTCTTCCCCCCAAACCAGATTCCACACAAACTCAGTCATCACAAATGTGAGGGACACATTTCTAGGAAATTATGTGCTTTGCTGTGTCACAATGAGAGCGCACCAACAGCCTAATTTTGACATACTCTCTTGAGGGATGTTTTCAAGGTCTATTCACAGACACGGTTCTACTTTTAATTTCATTTTTCTCAAAATTGATGCTGCCCTACTCGCTTCAAAGGCTTTTAAATGTTAAACATCAAAATGAGCTTCACCTATGGCTGGAAAGGGCTTTGAGAACTCTGGGGTCTGTGCCTCTGAGCAAAGGCTTTATCACCAGGCCCCAGTCACTGCTTCTTGAGAAAAGCAAACCGTGCTGTTATTAAAAACCAATCTATCTGAATTTCAAAAGGACACCTACCATGCATACATACACTCTATTCATGGAAGGTTTCTGCCCCAAACTCATACTTCTCTAAAATGCCATCTCATCATCACAGTGACTGGACTAAGGGATGAATATGAGAAATCTAAAGATGGCAATATTCCTGCCAAAGCTTTTCTTGACTGGTCATTCCTGAAGGGTGCTCCAAAAGTGGGCACAGCACTGGCATCTTTCTGAATCTGTGTCACAATAGCAATCAAGACCCACCTGTCCTTTCAGTTATCCAAGGTATAAATTACTCTTTTTCCTTTTGACCAGAATTTATTAAACACAATACCAGAACAAAGCTTTACATATGTATCAAAGTAAAAGAACAATTGAGAAAAATGTTATCTTCATATCTGCTGAAACAGTTTTTCTAAAGCAATCTCATTTGCAATACAGTATGACAGGAAAGGTCAATCTTGAAATAAAATGCCTAGTCAGCATTATAAATTTTCAACTTCTAAAACAGCAAAGTGAGAAGACACCAAACTACAATCCCAGTGTCCTCAAAGAAAATCCCCTTTTCTAAAACCCTAGAGGGACAGCTCTGAATGCTTTTTTCAGGTAGTTGAACACATACATAACAAGGAAGCTCACCAGGGCCAAGGTGGAATTATTAACACAAGGCTGGTACACAGTATTACATGCAACTCCTTCCCAACCCAGCACACCATTTAGAAAACTGCCCATATTCATGAGACTTGATATGGATTCAGAAAACGAATCTATAATATCTCACACTTAAGCTAACTATTAATCTTGGTTTGCCATGTAATAAAAGTACTGTGAAGAGAGGCTGGAGATATGGCTCAAAGTTAAGAGCACTTGCTACTCATGGAGAAGACTAGATTCAGGTCCCAGCACCCACACCAGGCAGCTTACAACTCTTATAACTCCAGCTCCAGGAGATCTGAAACCTCTCCTGGCCAACTTGGGCATCTACATTCACTTATGTTTTCGTGAGCAAAGGAACACACACACAGATGATTAGAACTAAAATAAATCTTTTTTTTTTAAAGTAAAGTCAATCATTGCTTTAAAGATCTAAAGTCATTTGGTAATCACAATAATAACTTACAATTAAAAAGCACAATAAAAGGACCAGCAACAGATGCTGAAATAGATTAAAGTATAACATGGGAGTGCTGTAGCCTCAAACTGTGTCTCCATACAGTACTTATTAATCACAAAGGGGAAAATCTCAGAGCTATCACTCTCATCAAAGTCAAACCATCAAAAAGTGGCACAGAGATGGCATGTGCCTCTGGAGAGTCTGAGAAGGACTCATGGTACTGCTGTGACTCCTCATGAGGAAATACTAGACAAAACAAAACTGAGGAGTGTGTACTAACTGGCCTCTCCTCAAAAAAAAAGTCTTGAAAAATAAGGAGGAGCAGCTATTCTAAATTAAAGGAACACAGCAACAAAGAACAATGATAGAGAACAGGATATACCTTTGCTAGTATGCAAATTAATGGAATAAATTCAAATTTAAAGCATATGGAGTAAAGAACAACTTTTTTTGTAAATTTTACTACTTTCTTCTTTAAAAAGTTCAATTTTTATTTTATTTATTTATTTATTTAGTGTGTGTGTGTGTGTGTGTAAGTATGTACACATCTAGGTCAGTTCTTCTCATCTACCTTGCTGGTGCCAGAGATCTATTTAACTCAGGTCTTTGACTGAACAACTTGAACAACTTGTTGGCACTTTTTCTGATTAATGTTTTTATATGGGTGTGTATGGTATGAGTTTGGGATCATTCACTGTGTATGAAGATCAGAAGATAACTCTGTAAAGTTGATCTCCTCCCACCTTCACATGAAGTCCTGTGATCAAGCTCAGGGTGCATGCTTGTAGAGTAAGCAGTTTTACCCACTGAGTGATTTCCATGGCCTCAAATTGCACAACATCCTTAATAGCAAATAAAACTCTGCTAAAAAGAACTCAGAACCTGCAATGAAACAGATACTTCTCTCAAAATTTTCCTGGTTTCAAGCAGAAGGACTAATAAACTATGCTTTGCCTTGTCTTTTCTTCCTTAACCAAGACAAAAAGTCAGAGACAACTGAATGAAGGAAGGAGTCTGCTATGGCACTCTGTAGTTGGAAAAGAGCACATAGTACATAACTCTTGGGTCTTTAAAAGAATAATGGATGAAAAGAGAATACTAGTTTGCATCCTGTAACCCTGAAGAGTGCAATGAAAACAAGCACACAGCATTTCTGAAAACCAGCAAGCAACCACACACCAGAGTCCTGCTGGTTTTCTTAGATTGTGTCTTGAGCTTTACCAGAACAGTCCAATAGCCCCAGATCAGAATTCAGAACCAACATCAAACAACCCTGTAATCTTTCAAGCCACTCAAGAGACACCTGTTCAACAAGTGGCACAGGGTGAGATACTTCCTCTGTAGAGATACAGTTAAGCACCAGCTCCCTCAAAAGTTTCATTCCCAACCCACAGGAAGCTGCCACCAGCTTCTAAACCTGTAACTTGGTAAGGTCACAACCTGCTGATTGGCTATGAGTGCCCTATGTGCTTTCAACCTCACTGGATCCCACTCTTCCCTAGTCCCATCCTGATGTCCTCCTCAGTCTGAATCTTTGAAGCTATGGTAGAGATCTAACACCTTAAGTCCTGTCCAAGTCCATAAGCACTGTTCCTCGCCACCATTCCCTCATATGTCCATGGCCACCCTGTCAAATTCTGCAGGGGACATTCACTAATTGATACAATCTGTTATCTTAGGAGTTAACTATACTTTTAAGAAACCAAGCCACTACTAACAGCATACCTATGGATGAGTTCCAAGTACCACACTACCAACACATGTTTGTTGAGTGAAAGCAAAGATTAACATACAAAGATAAGAAAGCACAGACTGACATGTAGGGATCTTACACTGAAGAAGCCACAGATAATCAATAGCTATCAGGGAGTCCTGCTGAACTTGTAGCACAATTTAACACATCTTCAAGTTCATTTTTCCCTTCCAAAACAGTGATGAAATCTACTGAATCAAACAAGAGCCACACCCACTGATTCAAAACACAGCATTTTTAAAAATAAAATATATCAGACTCAGCGGGACTGAGTATGACTTACCTCTCGAGTAGCTAGCTGGTTGCTGAGCTCCTCAGCCTTCTCAACATCCCACTCCTCCACAGCCTGGTCAATCCTCTTCTCAAGGCCTGACTACAAAGAAAAACAAAACACAAATCATGAACAGGAAAGAAAATCAACCCCTTGCTAACCAAGGCTGTCACAGGACTATAGTAAATGCCACTTCCATTTAGCCCCTTCAATAACCTTACACATGTTTGCATCAATTTCCATTTATGGATATTTCTGAAATATTCAGTGACTACTCAAGGTCACCAAATTTCTCAACCTAACAGTAAAAAGGAGATGCAAATTCAGATTGGGGGTGGAGGGAGGTGGAACCAGAGATTGCTATTCCCTAGTAACAATAATGTTAATGACAGCAACTGATCAACATTATGGAGTGTTCACCAGATGATAGAACCTAGGCTTATTCTACAAAAGCTGTTACTTGCATCCTTACAGCTCCAGGAAATGTTAGTTTGTTTGCAAGAAGGTGAAAATAGCCATAAATTACTCGACTTGGCTGACATCAGTCTGTACGGTGTAAAGCCACCCACATCCAGGTTTACAGTCTGAATTCTTAACCACAGCCCATTCCTGCAGCTCAACACTTCACTCCATAGCCTTTCACCATCTTAAATCAAGTCTGCTATGCTGACTACTATACAGAGAGGAAAGCAACAAATAATTATTTTATTCTCCTATGGAAATATTTTATTTTACTAAAAACACTTCAAGAAATCAAAAATTTTAACGTCACAGAATTACCAAACTAGGTAGGGCTCATTACACACTTATCAAAAGACACACAGATATAAACAAGGTCTAGCTGTGAATAGTTACTACAAAACACAAAAGTTTTAAGTGATCTAATATATGCTTCTTAGAAAACAATTTTATCTTAACAGTTGCCTTCTTTTCCTTCATTTCAACACAGTGAATCTTGGACCTCATACAAACTTCCTCCTCCTAACGTTGACAGCAAAAGTGCTGAGGAAAGCTCTTCCAGCAGTGAACACTGACTATAGCTGTCAGGAGAGGGAGGCTTTGCTCCTCTACCGTTGCTGAGATGAAGACTTTAGTAACTGCAGCAGAACCTATCTAAGAAGACTAGAAGCAGAGGCCAGTGAGTACTTCACCTGACATCTTTATCACAACCCATCCAAAGACTGGAGTGGTCAACTAGTTTCCCACAGTAGCTGGAGACTTTCATTAAACTGCCTTTTGTTATCTCTGACTCAGGCCACATGATTCTAATGCCTGGTTTCTACTCTTATACAATCTCCAGAAATTTCCTTGTCTTGTATGTCTGCAGAATTCTTCTCAGGCTGGTGCAAATACTAGGCAGACTCTTTACAAATACCTTTCATTCTCTGGAAGCTCTGACGGTGTACTTGAGGCCTATGCCACTCCAAGTGAGGTCTGTGCACCAGCTCTCACAAACTTTATTTGAATTGATGCAAAACTAAGCTAATGCAGAATCAACTTGTACCAGAATGCAGATCAACTACCTGGCTAACAGGTTTATCTAGATACCTCTTTCTCAGCCTCATCTGTAACAGTGCTAATACTTCCTAATCTCTGGCCACATGTGCCATCTTATTAGTGTTACCAGCACCACTGACATACTTCCCTTTAAAAAAATACTTCCAATTTTTTCAGGCTCCTATCAGATATTACCCTGAATGCTTCCCTACTTACTGACCTTGCCACCTTTCCTTATGTCCCACACCAATACTGCTCTCCTGACTGCATCACTAAACTTTGTATCTGTCCCTTTAGATGCGTTTCTCTGACACACGTTTTCCTTTCTTGGGTTGTATGTCCAATAAAGGCAAACTCTATGTACAGTAACTAGCTTAAAGTATCCCCAAATGGCATCCAGATCCTTCCACACAGGAGGCAGTCACTCAGTCAGTACTAGTACACTCAAGCTGCAGCGCAGGAATTCTGTTAATGTCTGCATTAACAGAAGAACCAGCCTATACTGCAGCCCTGAAAAGAATTCCATGACAATAACAGAGATGATAATGCTCTCTTACAATCAAACAGGGATCACATACTGGCATGCTTATCATACAAATTTATCTGCAACAAATAAAAACTATTTCTTGGGACTGAACCCATGGCTCAGCAGTTAAGAACATTCGAAACACTTCCAGTGAACCCAAGTTCAGATCCCAACACCAAAGTCAGGTGGCTTACAACTGCCTGGAACTCAAGTTCCAGAGGATCTGACACTTTTTCTGACCCCTGTGTCTCTTCAGGGTTCAAGGTTATCTTTACCTTTAGCTCTCAGAATAGTACAATTAGAAATTTATAGTCTCCATTTAGAACTTCATAATTAATCTATTATGTAAATGAAGTTATTTATTTACAAAATGCTAATACAATAGCATTTACTCCCTTTGCAGAATAGAGATTTCCTCAAATGCCTCTGAGACAGATAAAATAAACATTAATATCAAATTTAATTTTCTTCTACCACAAGTCTGAGGTAGCTGAAAACCTCAATTCATTGTTTACCCAATCACCCAGACTAGTTCCACTCTCCCACCTTAGTAATCTGTCTGCTAACCCCCTTGAGACTGTCACATTTATACACAGTACCTGTGCTCCCTTTCAGTTACCTAGGCTTCTTGCCTTCCAGAGTAGCCCATAGATCCCAAGACCTGCATAAGTCCACATACTGAACCATTCTATTGAATCAACTTGTTGATGTTCCTCTGGTACATAGAGCTCTAGCTTAGCCATGACTGTCACAAAGGGAAGGAAAAACTCTATCATAGAAATCTTATAAACAGTTGAGCTTAAATAAAGATGAAGTTTTACTTCAAAGTAAAATCAGGCTGGGGAACATCTCTTAGTAGTAATGCCTAGAATAAATAAAACCCTGGGTTTGATCCCTAGCACTGCATTTAATCTAGTTTAACAGTGACACACATTTGTAATCCAAGCATTTGGTGGATATAAGAGAAGTTCAAGGTTTTTGAAGGTACATTCCTTTAATCCCAACAATGGGAGGCAGAGTTCAAGGCCAGCCTGGTCTCCACAGTGAGTTCCTGAACATCAAGAGAGCTAGTAAGAAGATCTTATCTAAAACAAACAACAAATAAACAAAAGAAGTTGTTTGAGATCCTCCTTGGCTACCTAATAAAGTATAAGGCCAATCTGGGCTTGTCTCAAAATCAAATAAAGGAATCATTTAAAATTACCAGTCTACCTTACTGAACCCGGCTGAACCAGTCCCCATTCCCCTAAGCGTTCAAAAGAAATGTGCTCACAGTTATGTGTGCTTACTCTTAAGCTTCAGATTCCCAAAGGCAGTAAGATTATTGGCTCAGATGAACAAAATTTATTTCTAGAAATAAAATCCTTAGTTTCTATTACAATTTCAACTTTGTCTCTAATAACAGTTCTTTTTAAAAGATGTAACTGATTCTTGTATTTTTTCCTTCTTACAATTTTCTCCCTACAATCTATCTCTCTCTCTCCCTTTCCCCCTCCCTTCCTCCCTTTCTCTCCCCCCCCCCATCTCCCAGTTTTGTTTTCAGACAGGGTCTTACACTGTACCCCAGGTTTGTAAAAATAAAAGTATCTTTTATCCTCCTGTAGTAAGTAATTGTCATCTCAGAGGCTTACTGCCTCCATCTGCTAACCTAGGCCTACTCCTGGAAGCTTCTAGCCTCCATTTATCTAAGCCTAGAATGTTTTCAGCCTCTGAGATGTATTGCTGAATAAGTTCACTCGTTCCTAGTTCTTTCTAAGCTCTGGCTGGCTGGTCAACTCAGTTGTTCTGGCTCAAAACTCCTTCTACACTGGCTGATTCAAACTGGCTTCTCTCTTGGCTTCTGGCTTTTGCTCTGCTAGATCTCTAACCGTGGCAATATGGTCTCATCTTTTGGATCATTCTCATTCTCTGGCTTGTTCTGTCCCCACCTGTGTTCTCTCTTCTCAACCTGTCTCTATACATCTGTTTCAATAAAACAGCCTCTTATTCCTCTTTGCATTGCTCAAGTAGCTTCTCTTTCCTCTCTTCTCGTGAGAGTTGGGCATATACATTCTGTCAACTCCTTCTCTAATTTGTCACACTGTCTGCCACTCAATTAGACACTTTCACATATTTTCAAGCTTTCAAACCTCCCTTGTTTGAAAAGGTGAGTACTAAGGGTATGTATGTATTCCAGAAAAAGAGATTAACAACGAGAAACAGTTCTTTTTGTTTTGTTTTGTTTTGTTTTTTCAGTAAATAGCACCATCTCAGGGTTCACAGTGTCATCAAATATCCTGGAACACAGGTTGGCTAGAAAGTTATTGCACTACTCATGCGTCAGAGTACTGAGTTTATAGGCATAATGTATGTATGGTGCCTGACTTATGCTCATATTTTACTAAAAGTAAAACAGAATAGCTTCTTTGGGCTCTGAAATTTTCTTAATTCTATTTTGTATCTATTAAGAATGAGCATTTCAAATACATTCAAAATTCCTTTACTATACATGCCCATCACCATTAAGACCGTAAGTTCACAGCACTTAGCCTTGAATGCTGCTGAGAAAGTCAAATGAAGTAAATCTTGCACTCAGGAACTTAGCAATCTGGAGTGAGTCTCTAAACATCTATGGCTGTAGTTCTCTCATTGAAATCAATATAAAGCCATGCTCTCTAAACTATTTAACCAACTGTTGAAATAAAGCAACCACCCAACAAGTATTAAATATTGCTCTTATCTCTGATATCAAGATGACTTTCCAGTGAGGTTACAGACTTCAGGGGCTTAGAATCTAGGCTCAAGAATTCAACTCTAGGTTAGTAAGTTATTTCATCAAACAGGATTTAAGATTCCAAGCTTTTTGAACTTTCAGGAAGACCCCAAAGTAGTCCTGACTTACACAGAATCTTCCATACCAGAAGCGAAGCTGGAACTGTAGGCTACTGCAGTGCCGTACTGTACTCTCGACATTTTTTACTTGAATAAGAATTAGGATAAAACATCAGAGAACAGGTATGCTTAGGAATGACAATTTAGCTACAAGTGGAAATTTTACCTAAAGGCATTATGTGTATAAGACAGCAAATGACCTGTAATCAATAAAGCTGTCCTACAGATGTCAAAAATGCATAACAGCAAATGTGTATGTAGGATTTCAGGAGCACTAGGCTTAGGGACTCACTCCACATGTGCATATGAAGGATTCCTTTCAATATGTGACTTAAGCTCTTTAAGTTCAACCACATCACAATGTGTTTTTACATAAATCTAACTCCTAAATATTTATTTGGACAATATATCCAATCTCTAAAGCATAATACAAATAAATTATATTCTGAAATTTGATTAATTATGACTGAATTTAAATATCTATGAACAAAATGATATAATATTTCCATAGAGAAGAGGAAGGAACAACATATAAATATAAGCCAAGTTATATATTAAGAAATCACATGTAATGATTTTGTTATTTTATATATAAGTCATATAAAACTTAAGTTAAAAACTAAACCTACTTTAGAAAAACTCAGATTGGGGAAAGGACTTAAGCTTAAAGTCTTACATCTTACCTGCTATTTATTTTTAAGCCAAGTAATACTAACCATCTGCTTCTTCATCTATCTTATGAAGCTAAAACTGGTCCTCCCTATGAAATCATCACAGAATCATAAAAAAAACACTAAGACTCTTACTCCATGAAGTTTTTCCCAAACCCCTGTACCTGCCTCCCTATGCACTCAAGATGGTCAGGTTTTGATCTAACCTATGTCTTAGAGTTCCACATAAAGGTCTAAATGGAAAAAGCATTCTGCCACCAAAAAAAAAGTTTGAAAAACCTAATCTATGTAACAGCACTTTCCTCTCATGAACTTTAAACAAACATCAAAGACAATAATTCTAAAAAAAAAAAAAAAAATGATAAAAGTACCTATAGTTTTCATGCCCAGTGTCCATTTGATATACCCAGGACTACTTCAACAATGATGCTAATTAATAAAACTGAGTCAACTACAAAATACTTGAGACATTTATAGTAAAATGAATGAGTACAATTTACTCTTCAGAAATTCCCATGTAAATCTGAAATAATCATGCTTTAATTACATAATTATTGATATATATTACATCTGTATTTAATACAAAGAACACTTTAATACAGCATTGAATATTAAGAAAACTATATGTAAAAAAATTACAAGCCTCTCTACATTGTCTGGCAAGCAGGTGACAGCAGTGTTACAGTACACATTCTGGTCTGAGCATTAGTTTGGCTTGGCAAGACTCCAAGGAAGGGTATGATAGACATGAGATTAAGAAGTTTTGTTTTGCTTTACTATTCTTGAGGGTTGAGTGAAAACAAAATAAAAAGACTTTCTGGTAACAGATCAGCCTCTGCTCCAGAGAATAAACGCTAGGCTGGAAATCCATATTTGTTTACACCACACCACGTGTCTACACAGTCCTCACCAGATTCCGAACTATCTGTTGGACTTACATGTATTCAGAGCTTTTATAGTGGCGTCTCCAGTATGGACATTTTGCTTTTACTTTTTTAAAAGTTTATTCATTTTGCTGGTGTCACAGTAGAAACCTCGGCAGGATCCCAAAAGGAAACATCATGTAAAACCATGACCCCAACCTAAAGAGTGAGTGCAGACTGCAGGCATGCGATTACACTCACCTCCCGAGAGGCTCTGATACCATCCAGCTGCACTAAATCCTTCCTTTCCTTTCATGCCTGCATAAGCCTGGCCAATAACAGCTTCCCTGGTTAGAAGACCCATAACCTTTCTCACCAGGTGTCATTTATGCAGAGGACTCTGCAGGAAGAATCTAAACTTACACAATGGATATACCTGTGACTACAATCAAACAGACTCACAGCAATTTCTGTAAAATAGAGTTCACACTTTTAACTGCTGTTTTGACTGAAATGCATGTGAGAAGAAGTGCTAGGTGCTAAGATGGAGTTCTTCAAATGATAAGATGAAGAATTATTGTAACTCCATACAAACTCTAAATTCTACATGAATAAGAACTAATCGTATTTAGCCAGCCCTGTGATTATACAACTTCAAACATAACAACAGATAAACAGATAACAACAGAGTTGTTATCACAGCCCCCTTAGTCCTTCTAACCCTAGGAGCACCAGATTCTCATGCTTCGACCCTACCAATACTGACTCCATAGCCTTGAATATGAGTTTTGTTCCTTCAAGGCCTGTCCTCATTTCCAGAGATTAACAACTACAAATACACACAAGCTCACACTGCTCTGAGCCCCCAGCTCATTACAGTCGTTAGTCACTCTGTTCTTGTGTTCTGATTAACACTCCTGCCCCAAAATGAATTCTGAATAGGTTCTACTCTAAATCTTCTCTCCTCCTAACTTTTCTCAGTTTTCTAACTAGAATTATCGTGCGTGTCATCACTTGAAAAAAACCTAATAATGCAAGGTAAATACTTTCAATTCTACTTTCACATTAAAACTGCAAAGCACTTGTACTTCCTCCATCATCACCAACACCATTCTCACTCAGGATTGTTCTCTTGTACTGAGTCTGCTGTTCTCATTCACTTTCACTATATCACCACCTACCTATTCTCCACCACAGTCAGGGAATCTTTAAGCATAAGTTAGACCATGTCACTCTCTTAAAGTCCAAGTGCACTGTAAATAAAGCCTACTCCCCACGTCTCTGAGGTCCCACCCATGTTTGGCAGTTCTACAGGATTATCTTAAGTCTTGAGCTACCTTCCTCCTCCTCCTGACTTCAGTCCAGCCAATCTGCCCTTCTCACTAAAGCAAACAGGCCTCACAGTGACCCTTCCTCTAGAGTCCTCATCTATGCTTGAGTAGCCTCAGGTCAGTCATTAGGTAAAGTCTTTCACCACCCTCCACCATTTCAGTGAGATGGCTTCTTACAATAGCTTTCTTTTACTACCCAAGGCAAAGGGAGTGAGGCTCTCACAATAATATTTTTACAGCTTATACCTTTGAACAGTTTTAAACTAGATAGCTACTTGTTTAGGTACACAACAGGACATTTTAAGTTTCTAATTATATGAATTAATGAACTAGTATTTTAGGCATAGCTACTCAAAAATATGTCCTGTTAGCTAAGGTGGAAAAATATAATAAATATAAAAGGTTCTTACCTTCTCAACTTTTTTCTGTTTAACAGGGGGTTCAAATCTATCATTGGCTCCAAAATACTGAGTAAGCTCTTCCCACTGGGTCTCACTTGAGGACTGCTCACTGCAAGATAAATTAACTCTATGTACATAAATTATGGCTCTTTTTACTTTGTCTATTTTTAACTGGTTGCAATAATTACACTTCAATGACTACTTCTCATGTCTGATCACTACCAAAGGTAGGTAGTGCAGCAATCAAGAAAATTCCACAACACTGCTGAGTAGTGATTACTTTAAAATCTACCTACCTGTGAGATTCCTTTTCATTCTTCAATTTGCCTAAAAGGAATTTAGAGTGTCAATACTTAATTATGCAGCTATTACTTCAAAATCATGTTTTAAGAAATTAATTCAATTAATCAACTTAGAGTTAGCACAACCAACAATCTAAATTTAAAAATAAACACCTTTTTTGGAGCGTTTTCTTTTTTTCTGTCTGAATCTTGGCATTGAATTTTTCTGTTCGGAATTTTTTTTATGCAATTCTTGAAATTTCTATGTAGAAAGAGAAAAGATGTGTGTGTGTGCACTGAAGATAAACATACAGTTTAAAAATGAACAGACGTGTTAAATAAAAATCCTTATGCTCTGCCATTTCTAAAGCCACCAACTAAGGAACTCTGTTCTTGAGATACTTTAGTCCTCAAACTCTCAGCTGAATTGGGGCATTCACTGGTTTTGATATAAGCTGTTTGATAGTGGAGAATGAAGCTCAATAACTCATACAATTAAAGGAAGAAATAAAGAAATAAATTCATTTATCATGTTAGGTAGATAATCCTATGAAGTAGATAATCCTATGAAGGTTTTACTACTTCTACTTATGTAAAATAAAACTAGACTCCAACTAGTATCCAACAGTAGAATCTGTTCTGAGGCCCCTCTACTGTCTGTTGTATCCCAACATACTTTGCCTACAGCACAGAGAACACATGTACACATGCATACTTTCCTAATCACACAGATGGAAACCTACATTCCACATGTTTAAGGGAATCCCAGAAGGACACTTCTCATATGCATCTGCATCAGCCTCTGTCTCCGTCTCTGGCTGGCCTGTCGGGAAGTCTGACACTGCTGGCTTCGTACTGCTGCCAGTCTTTCCATCTTCCTGTAAATTAAGTTCTGAAGGTTCTGGGTTCTCTAGTTTGATTTCATCCTCAGGATTTGATTCAACATCACTTTCATTTAGTCCAGGAGGTAACAGCCCACTCCACATCTTTTCTTCTAATAGGAGAAATGGAAGGATGAATTCAAACTCAAATAGTAGCCATGGAAACTATTTTAAAACCACTAACAGATACTACAGGAGACCAAATGTCTGCCAATGACCTAGGGACAGCCAATTTAAACTTTAAAATCTAAAATGGATAAAACAGAACCCTAATTTTCTTAAGTACGGACTATTCTGCCTAAACGAAACTCAGTAAAGCATTCGTGGCTCAAGAATGTCAGTAGTAACATAAAACAATGTATTTTTAAATTTTTATTTTGTTTTGTTCTTTTACTAAGACAGAGCCTTACTCTAAGAGGCCAGGCTGTCCAAGAATTCCTGAAGACCCTCCTGCTTCAGCCTCCTAAATGCTGCAATTATACACATGAAACATCACAACTAATTTAAGGCTTAAAATACCATGCTTCTCACTGTGCCCATAAAAGAACAAAATAAAGGTGGATGTGTCTTCTACACTGGAGCATATATAACTTTCAAAAGGCATATTGTATAAGAAGCAGGAAAACAAAAAACTAAGTTGTACATCTGTATTTTAAAAGATGGCAGTATGTGCCAACAAGATGGCTCAGCAAATAAAGTCACTTGTCACCAACCCTGATGACCTGAGTTCCACCGCACATGGTAGGTGAGAAACAACTCCTGCAAGATGTCCTTTGACCTCTATCTATGTGCTATGGCATGGACACCCATACCCATATACATATATAAATGTAAAAAAAATATAATTGATAAATAAATTTTAAAAAGTGTAGAGGTTAAAAAAATATATCCTCGTTTTAAATTTTATACTGTTTGGTAAAATTAACTAAATGAAATATAAATCTAAAATTTTAATAAGCATACAGCTTTCTTGAGTAACAATAGTATGTATTTGGGAAATAAGTTCAACATAGTATTTGGCATTTATCTGTATTGCCCAATGGTATAATCATTTAATTTCATGAAAATGACCTTTAAAATTCATGTAATCATGTGCAAAGATTATCAAAGTTTCATTTGATCTCCATACTACAGCCTATTTTTTTTCCTACAACTGAGCCCATATCAGTTGCATTTCTCATGTTCATCATCAGTGAAGAACAGAAAGCTATCTTGCTGAGTCTCCTCATTCTCTGCAGGTCACAGGTATCAGGATCTCTGCATTACTCTGAATTACATATTTCTTTTAAGGACCTTCTCAGATTTAAAGAAGCAGTATTTTTGTGTTTTAGGATATGTTTATCAGTATTTGATTTTCTGAAACATTCTCTTGCTTTTTAAGAAGACCCAACTGGACGCCTGACTCTAGTTCCTCTAGAGGAAGGAGGAAATTACTTAACAACCCTGATCCTCAGTTTCTTGGCACAGAAACTGTGGCACAGGACAATTCTGTGGCACAGGACAATTACACTGGTTAGTCTGAGGATTAAATGAGATACAACAGTCCACAGCATTCAGGAGGTTTTAGGGGCTCAACATTTAGTGTTAAAATTTAAAAATAAATAAATAAATAAATTTGAACTGTGCATCAAAAAGAAAAAGAAAAAAAAATGACAAATGTTCAGTGGTTCTTGCTATTATTTCTGTGGCCATGAATGCATTTTTATCACTCCTAATATGGAAGAAGAACCCATAAGATATCTCTGAAGTTTCTAATATTTGTAGTGTTTCATTTGTCAACTGATACAAATCATGTTCCTCCCTGATCTCCAGTCTGACATGAAGCTTTTCTAAATAACCCTGTACTTGGCCTTCTGAATAGAGCAATAAAACAAGAGGCAGAAAACCAGAAAATTAATGAAACTCAAATATTAATGTTTCTCATTTATAAAGGTTTTCTCTAAACTACTGTGTATAATTTTCTGTCCAGAATTTAGGTTCAGCTCAAAGAAGAGACCCCAAATTATATGTGTTTTGACTTATAAAACCTGCATCTCCTCCTAAGCTTGGTCTGTAGGTTTTAAAAGACAAGATAAAGGAAGTCATGAGATACACTGTAAAATATGCCAGCAAGGAGAACAGAGTAGTAAAGCATCTGCAACATCTTTAGGTGCATTATCTAGTTGAGGATATTCAGGCATTTTTTTAAGCATACCTGGAGCCTACTATAGAAGAACTGCCCATGGCAGTTCACTGCATGCTAGATACTCTCCAAGAGTCTGGGAACCAGACTGTTTATATGGCATTTAATATGCTGATATGGTATTTTCCTGGCTTGACAGTTTCTTAAATGGACCTGAAGAAGAAAAGTTAAAAGATCCTCCAAATCATACTACAAAACTCAAATAAGGTTTGTTTGTTTTTTAACTCAGTCCATTAAAATCTTTAGTCACATATCAGTTTCCCGTGATACTGAGGGAGAGGGTGGCACAAAACAAAAAGAAAACAAAAAGAGATGTAAGGGAGATTAAGGTTTCTGCTGATAAACACAGGTAAGTGCTGGTAATGAGCCTGCCTAACAGAGCTGCCCAGGTAAGCAGCAGCTCCACTGTAAACGAGCCAGTATGGAGAGGATGGCTAGTGCTTTCCGCCTTGGGCTCCTGTTTGAAGATACTGTCTTTCTGCATATACATGTCATTCATACATTTTCCAATTGGCGTCATATCTGGCCTCCTGTTACTCCTGTTTGAGATTCTCTGAAGGGCGATTAATTCTTTGAAGTGTCTTTTATTCCTTTCAGGTTATATGTCTTTAAAAATCCTAGATTAGTTTCTGAGAATATTCACTCAGCCATTCTAAAAAGATGTGGAATACCAGACAAACAGAAACTCAATTCTATGTAGATTATAGCCAGGCCCATAGCACAGAAAATGAATTAACTTGTAAGCTTTCAGTTTTTAGCCTGTAACGCAATATTTAATTTAATCATATCCTCAAGGAAGATGTAAATGAGCCACATTCCTCCTTTTTTGCTAAAGTTTGAAATATCACTTCTTTATTCCCTACACTTCACCACTGCCGTTAGGATTTATTCCATGTACAAACTATTTTGTGTACAATATGAGACATATCTTCTAGTTCTGGGCATACATCATTTGCTATGAACTGAATTTCTAAGTCTAAAAAGAGGGCTTTCTTTCACCCTCAAAAAACAACCATAGCCATTACTGAGCAGACTTTGGCAGTAAACAATGCATTTAAAACAAAGTGGTTCAGCACCTGGTAATCTATGTATTCTTAAGAAGTCTTATAATAAAAGTACTGAAAGTAACTAAGCTAATTGTCAGTATTTTTAAAAAAATCCAGTATTTTACTTTCCCCCTTGTAGCACAGTATCATCTACCTTTAGGTAAGAAAACCTAAATCCAATAAAGCATATTCTTTACCTGTTACCAGAGATGTTGACTATACATCTCATTCTCTATAAAAGAAAAAAAATTAAAAGGGATTTAGCAAATACCATCTTTTGAGATACAGAAACCATAGAGATAAAAAAAAATTATAAAAGTTCTAGTTTGTGTCAGGTCTGTAGGTGAGTAGTTATAGAGGTAAAAACAGTCTTGAAAGTCATATGACTTCCATCCTGAGCAGGCCATTGTATTTGCCTGGGTCTCCATTCTTGCTAAGCTCTAAAATGAAGGTATGGTCAGATACCAGTTGAGATGTCTCATACACACCTCTAAAATGTCTATGATCTTAATGGTCTCAGTGTTCTGATTGACCAGAGCTGCCTTACTCTTTGGTCAATATAAACGCATATTTCTCTCCTCTACCTCACAAGATGACCACTTTTCAGAGGCTCTGCACAGGGGCCTCTGAAAAGGGGCAGGAAACCAAGTTACAACAAAAGACAGACAAGCAGCAGGAGAAACCAAGGCAGACCTGTCTCACAGGGCACACAAACCAAGAGGCAGCACTAATCCTCGTCACAACACTCATCAGAAATTAACAGCAACCCTTTCTACAACTGGCCAAAATCACTGTGATCCACTTATGCCTGACAGCTTTAAATTATGAACTCTTGGAGAGCAAAGTTGGTGGCGAATTCTTGGAGACAAAGATTTGGGAGACAGGCTAAATCTAGGCTGTAATTAATTATATGATTGGCACTTTTTGCATATGAAAAACCAGGGAAGATATTATACTAAGTAACACACTGAGAGTCACATTTAGAGATTTGAGAAATGTATTTCTAGACCACGAAACTGCTTACAAGCAACACCCAAAGGATAAAATCTGCGCATCCAACAATTTTTTTGTCTCTACTATGCCAGAATTTAAACTGCATTTCCATCAAGTGGCTGTCTTATGTATTCGATTTTAAATAATCACAAACATCTAAATTTAATCCTATTTGTAAAATAATTATAACCACCATCCTCTAACCTATAAGATCATAATAAGTAGTTCCTGAACTTTGTAACTAGTTAACTGACACACTTTTAGGCTTAAGATTATCAACATTAATGTAAATGTCTTATTTATTGTTAGAAAATATGTCCCTTTTTCTTAAAACGACACAGAAAACCCGAGGGGAATCAGGGGCCTGAGTTCAGATGTACTCCAAACAAACTATTTTTGTTTTTTATTCTTAAGGATGGGTGAGTTTGAATTAAAACAATGTTTAGAGTCAAGGCTTAGAACCCACTTTTCCCCGGGACCCTCTCTACCTTGTGTGGAAAGATTTTAAACCATGCAATCCAAGCCACTGTACACATACTGACAAAGTTCAAGACTGAGAGGGTGGCTCTGAAAGGCACACCCCTTCCCGCACTGCCAGACTGGACCGAACTCGGCGGCACTCACCCGGTGGGAGGTCACACCACCGTCAGCTCTCCAGCCGCGTCAGAATTCGCATCCGGACGCCGGCGGGGCGGCGAGCCGCGAGCCTCAACCTGGTTTGCCGCAGTTGCTGTGTGGACACGGCGAGTGCACGGAGTCCGCTTCCGCGCTCCTCGCTCGCCCGGGACCGGACAGCTACCTCACGACGCCCCCGGAGCCCAGCGGTGCCCGGCCGAACCCAGACGCCAAGCCCGCTTCGGCGACCGCACGGAAGATCTGCGAGGACCAGCCGCCCCGACTCCTGCGCCGCCCTCACTGCTTCGGAACACAGCTCGACAGGCCGCCGCGAATCCTGCCGCCAAGTCGCGCCTCGCGAAGCCCAACTTACCGGGCAGGAAACGGCGGCTCCGCGGCCATCTTAGAACCTCGCCAACATCGTGCCTTCTGATTGGCTCCGGCGGATCAGCCAATCGGCTGCGGCCGTTCTGGCTCTATGGTCGCCTAGGGAACAGCCTGGCTTGCCTTAGTGCCTCTGCTAGGAGGAGGCTGTTGGGTTTTTGTTTTTGTTTTTTGTTTGTTAGTTTGTTTTTCTCCTTTCCTCACTTTGACCGAACGATTTATTTTTTTTTAAAAAGTTCTGTCCTTTTCTCGCTCCTTCCCTGTGCTGGTGAACCTGGCTAAAGAAAGTGCTGACTTGGATGCCCACCTAAGTTCAATGGAGAACTGTAGATGATCTCTTCAAGGAATGCTTTGCTTCCTCGTCCCCTCCCCCGCTCCATCTACCCCCGCCTTTCCTATCTTTTTGCGTATATTTGAGTGTCCACTGTGTTCCAGACCTCATGCTATTCTCAACCGGATTCCTGTTTTCCAGGGACTTCCCAATCTGGTTGACCGAATCGAATCCAGCTAAGCACCCACTAGTCAGAAGTTTGTTTACCAGGCTGGCATAGTGTATAGGTCCTAATGAGGGGATTACAGGCGTGTAAATGAGGAAAAGAGCAGAAATTTTCACCATGTGAAAACAGTAAATCCAGGCAATGATACGGGGATGAAATAGGACCACTTCAGAAATGCTTCCATTTTCTGAAGTACTATTCTGTAATCAGATTATGTTTCTATTTTTTTGTGATTTTATATAAGACACTACAGGGCTGAGAGATAGCTCAGTGAGAACCTAAGTTCATTCCATCCTCAGAATCCGTATTTTAAAAGCCAGGCATGGCAGCCAGCACTGAGGAGGCAGATAGGCAGACTAGCCTACGAGGCAAGCTCCAGGTCAGTGACCACAAAAGACAGGTGGGCATCCCCTAAGGAACTACATTGTTGTCTTCTGGACTCTATGCATTTGCATTAGAACACATATATGGCACATGCACATATAAAATACAAAGCCTTGAACAAGTTAAAAAAATAAACTTACAAGAAATTAAACTTTGCAGAATTGATTTGAACAAACAGCTGTATCATGAATAGAGAAGTACTCTGGCCCAGTCAAAGTTCAGAGTGTTCCATCAGTGAGCAAGCAATCTTTGTAGATTAAAAACGGTAAAAGAAACTGATATAATAGTGTGGTTGATCATATCTTAGTATTTACCTTATAAAGACATGGTGTGATCAGCTGTCATACTGACTGGCTAAAAGCCAACTACTATGACTGACTAAGACTCAGCAATATGTCATAAGAATACTAACATACTCTTAAGTGAGGCTGCAGTTCAAGCTACTTAGTTATTCAAAACAAGGAGTTAGTTGTAGACCAAACTTAATGCACACATTGCTTAACTTACAGTAATTTTCACTTATTCACATTATGAACAAGAACCTTTTAAAATATTCTGATGTACAAAATTCTTGCCTCTATTCAATAATGTGAATGGTTTAAGCATTATTACATATTTAATCCTACTATTTAAACATACATTATACACATACACTGTCCAATAACTTCTGGAAGATATGCAAGTTTATGATGTAGTGTTCTAGAATCCTAATTCAATAAGTTTGCACGGCAGAGGATCCCTTTCAAGCATTCCCTAATTCTAGAGAAAAGCAAAACTGTCAGCATTGAGCAGCTAATTGCTGTGTCAGTTTGCTGTGAGTTGCTATAACAAAATACCGCAGACTGGGTATCTTAATCAACGCATTTCTCCAGCTCTGGATACTGTAATGTCTGGTAGCATGGTCTTTTCTCTTGGCTTGTAAGCAGCTACTAGATCAGTGTGCTCACGTGACCTAGTTGGAACACAGTTTAGAAAAGTGCTCTGAAGCCTTCATAAGGATACTAATGGGACCAGTTCAGAGACACTTTCCTTTGATTTTACTTTACTTACACCCTTAGAGATCCCATCTCCAGATATAACTATGTAGTGGATTAAGGCTTCTACATGGATTAGGAGGAAAATATATTTATTCCATAACAACTGCTAGAGGCAGAGGAGTGACCAGAATAGTGAGGGGGCAGGGAAGAAACTATAGCATGGGGTAGAAAGAAATAATGCTAGCATGATTAGCCCCTAGTTTCTTCTACGTACATCCCATCCATGAATGCTCATTACTTACTGCATGTAATTGTGCATTGGGTAGACCTGGAATAAAAATGCCAAAGATATACAGTCTTAGAATATATACGTTTATATACATATATAATTACATGTGTACTTTTCAAACATTAATATGAAATGTCTTAAATAACCGCTTATGACAGTAATAAAGTTTGATAATAAACATAAAGCCATATCTCTGATTTTTGTTCTGACTTGAGCTGTGAAACTGTCAACTTCTGCATATTATGTTTTGCAAGTTTTCTAAGGAAACCGTCAGCGATTTGATTTATTTTAATCAATAAATTTATCTTCCCTCCAGAAAATTCCTACTCTGGAGACCTGCCAAGCCATGTGTTTTATGAATGAAATACTTGTATGTTTGAGATTTCAGTGAAACATAGATTTGTTGAATACTTCTCAGTAAATCATGGCGAACTATGCCATGCAGCTAGTGAATTGTGCTGGAATTGTATTGCATCTGGCACTAATTTCAAGCATGTACGTTTCATTTAAATTTCTCATATCTTCGAAAACACAAAGCAGTTTTTCTCTGCCAAGGAACATTAAGGTTTATGAACAGTTTTCCCTCATATTTAATATTTTTAGTACAGAGATTAAAAGTCACACCCATGATATAAAAGATGAATTGTGGTATTCTTTTTGGTAGCTGCTAAATCTCTGATTGATGGAAATGTTCTCCAAATATAATGAAGTCCCTCAACTATTTCTCATTTGGATAAAATGAATACTACTTTGTTGAACATGTAATAAATGTGATTCTTACTGAAACTGAGAAAGAATAATTAACTTTCCTCTATACAAAGTACTTCTTTTTCAAAATTTCAAAAATATGCTCTCCTGACTTATGTAGAGAAATTGAAACCAGGGAGTTCTAAATCTCATAATTGTGTTGCTATCCATCATGATCAAGAAATAACAATTTATGTTTTTTTTACATTTTTTAGAGAAAAACATTTATAAACGTTAAGCCTTTCAAGCATACAATTAACAACCAACACTATAATATCTGCAAGAACTGACATCCGCGGAAAGAAATTTTCTGTAATATAGAGTATTGATGGATACCTTATACCAAGGAGCACCTTTTCCTTATTGTTCATGTCTAATACTTTCAAATTCTTCAGGTCTAATGGGGAAAGACAACAGAAGAGGAAAGTTTAAGGAGTACTTGTGTATGTTTGTATTTTGCCTTTAGTATCTTACACAGCCCTATGAGGTAGGTATGTATGCATCCTTCTTATAGATAAGAGTTAAGGTAAATTGTCTAAGCCATACATCCAGTGATATACAGAAACAAGATAAGGCATACAAAGTTAACAATCAGCACTATGGACATGCTGGACCCTGAGTTTCTGCTTCCCCCAACTATTATATACTGCCTCATAAAAGGAGGTTTCTTAGAAATCCAAGCACAGAACAGTCAAAAGTGTAAACATCTGAAATATCAGCATAATGACATAGCCAGTGAGATTTCTATCTCCTTTCCTATTACCATACAGTGGTGAGTGATCACAGCCTATCAGCAGCCTTCAGTCATCCCTGGTTTGATGCACTGAAATCTGTTAGTCTCTCCCTCTTCTTCTTAACACTTTCACTTTAAAAGACACTCCACAACCCACTTCATCTTTCTACAGGAAGCAATGTGTATCAAGTATAATAGGAAACCCGGTATATGAGATGTTGTCAATAAGTAGTTTTCTGATACATAAACACCAAGAGCTCATGAATGTTGACAGATACTTGCATTACACTGTTAGCACCTTTCTGGTCTTTACCGAATGTCCAATGTCATCTCTGTCTAAAGTTTGAGGATACAGAAGTACATGAGCAGATTTGTTAAAATCTTGGCAGGGGTGAAGAAAGTGTATTAAAGTGAAATGAAGACTATGATTTAGGAACATCTGTGAACAAATAATGAGTACCTGGAATAACATGATTTAGCGGAAACCTAAGAAATCAGCTTAGGCCTGGGCATAGCGATGCACACCTGCAATCTTAGAACCTGCAAGGTGGAGTGTGCATTTGAAAGGTAGACTTGGAGCTATGTGAAGCAACATACATTGCTAAAAGACCATTCCAAAAGAACAACTAGCACCTAGACAAGCCCATGGACACAGAAGGTTAGGGGGATTTTGAACACCAACTTAAATATTTCCCCCTTCATTTTTTATTGCCTTCTACTCTACTTTGCATTTCATTGTAACTGTAAACGCCTGTCTTCTAGTCATGTAAATTATAAAACATCATTAACTAAATGTGACAGCCAAACACCCTCCATTGTCAGCTGTTTACCAGATATGAGCTGCTTTCTATCTTCTGTACCATATAGTCATCTCCATGGCTTGGTATCTTGATCTGACTAGGGATAATGAGAGGGTGAGGGGAAAGGCAGACACTAAAGAAGTGACAGACGTAGGGACACAGAGAAGCTGGATCAGTGGTCTGTGTACAC
>NC_034590.1:171285347-171303012 GCF_900095145.1 Mus pahari
ATCTTATTAGAATATTACCAAATTACTTTTTCCAAATAATACTATTGTAGTTTTTATTTACCTATTTGCCTTGGATCACAGGAAAGTATTTATGTAAAAAGATAGCATTCTACTTCAGAAATCTAGAAACTTAACTATTTAAATGTCAACAAACTGACACCCATATTTGATTATCTAACTGTCAGAGACAATTTTATATTTAGAAAATTGTACCTTTAAACCTAAATATCTGTATTTTGCCTTTACTAGAATTGATAACCATAATTCATTAATATGTGCCCACTGGGTACATAGCACATTACTAAGTAGACACAATCTTCTTAATTTTCATGATAAAAACATGACATATTCCAGCCATCTCTTTTTTACCCTAAAGGAAATTAAAGTTCAGAAAGATTATGTGCTCACCATCATGTGGTCCGGATCTGTGCCCAGAATACCTGATTCCTAAGCCCATGTGAGTTCTTCCACACCATACCACCTTCTTTAGGGAATGAGGAGGAAGTACAGAGGAAGAAAAGTGAAAAATGAAATGAGTTCTCTGAAATGTCAGTACTATTCCAAGTGGGTTTATACATTCACACTGATTTAATCCCCATAGCAACCATATGAACAAGCTTTCTGTTTAATCTCCATTTTCTATATGGCTAGAACAGGCCAAAATATAAGTTGTAACATGGACCAAGAAAGCAAGCCAGCCTTCCACATGCCATTCAACAGTTCTACAATGTCCCTATTGCTTGGGAACTTTGAGCTAAGTCATGCCATTTGATAGATATTTGAACATTTTTCCTGGCTCACAATCATTGGCTCTAGGATTTAATCCCTGTCAAAATAAAAATACTACTGCGGATGAAAGCACACTAAGATTTATTAGCCAACTGTATGACAATGTGTTTGAATGGCCAACTTGTTTCAGGAAAGTGGTTCCGTGAAGTCATGGAGGAACCCAGGCCACAGGGCACTCAAGAACAGGCAGGGTTGGCTGGAAAGAGAGACAAGAAGGTGACAGACCTGAGGACAACAGATATGCAGGACACCTACCTTGCCTACTTTACATTCTTCTGAGCTTAGTTTTGTGAGAAATAATCAAACACTTGGGATTCGTAATTAGAAATGAAGCAATGAGGTAGACACACTGTGTTCCCGAGAAGATGCTACAGTGATACAGTGAAGTACATCTAATCCTCCCTTAAAAGCACATCACACTTTAAAGGAGATTATGTGTTAAGAGTTATCCCTCTGGCCCTGCCAAATATGAACTCAGGTTAATTGCAGCTGCTCCATCTATCACCTGCATGATGGTTTCATAGTTGAAGATGGCATATGAAACCGTTCCTCTAACTGGAAGTTGTTCCCAGGCTGAAACCTGTCATATGTATTTCTGTCTTAACTATGTGGGTAGGTAACATCGTGAGTGACCCTGAGGCATGAGGAGAAGATTCTAGGGTGGTTCTCATCATGCTTCTCTCAGGTGTGATCTTTACTCAAGTTAATCTGGAGGGTCATTTTCTTAACCATGAACAGAAATTAAAAAAAAAAAAAAACTCATTCTCAAGAAGTTATTTTGACTTCTAAGTAGAGGATACTATAAAAGGTAGACTATTATAAACTCTCCTGCAGTAAAATATTTGCTTTATGTAAATCACCTTTTCAAGTTAATAAATAATTAAAGGACTTCTAAATAAAACAATGTATGAAGAAGCTTTGGATTTCTAACTAAAAAGGTTTCCAAAGATTTAGCTTGGGAAATCATCTCTCTTAAAAGGGAAATTCTGAAAACACACTAAATACCCACCCCACACCTACTGCCAAAGTTTCAGTGACAATTAAGGGCAAGAATAAAATAAGTATTCCCATCAGCACTTGGAAAACTCCAGGCACTAATTCCTTTCTCTAGGCACATTACATCATCCACTTGACCCTTGATGTTCTCTTCTACAAAGCCATAATGACAGCACACAGTCTAAGAACCACAGAAAAACCAACATCATATGTGACATGCCATCCACACAACATCTGATGAGGTCTAGAACAAAGACTATCACATCACAATTTTACCTCATGGTTGGCGCCTTACCTCCTCATTCAGGAAAGCTTGTTTGGGAAGGTGGTAGTCACAGAGAGAACTCTGGTGCCAAAGTTACAGAAAATGGTCTTGAATGTTCTATTGAGGGAAGAAGAATGAATGAAGCTAAGGTGCAGCTGCCATTCTGGAAGTGGGCAAAGTCACAGAGTTAGGGACAAATGGGACATACTCCCTGCATGCCTTCCTTAGAGAGAGTCAAAGAAGGGGGTGACAAGATTAGTGACTTGCCATATACATATACATCATATACATATATTACATATACCTCATATACATATGCATCATATACATACACCTCGTATACACATGCATCATACACATTATACCACATCTACATCTACATATACATATACATATACACACATATATACTACAGCTTAAATTGACTTGGAACTCACTGCATAGCCCAGGGTGGCCTTGAGCTCTCAGTGATTCTCCTGCCTCAGCCTCTCAAGTTCTGGAATTACTGGTATAAGTCACAATGACAGTCTCTTGTCAACTAAATAAGATTAAGCAGGAAAGTCCATAAAAAATAGATACCAGACAGCAGTTGTGGCTGCCACTATACTGTGGTAGTGAGTGTGATTTTTTTTTTTTATAAAATCTATTTTATGTTTATATATTCTAATTCTTCCACGAGGTGAATGCATTGTGTTTACAATAAAAAGTTATTCATGTAGAGGTAACATAGAGGTTAAATGTCATTTTACATGCTAAAAGTTCCCAGATTCATTTTTCAGTGATGAGGCACAGAATTTTGAAGGTAACTTCTTGAAGGTGGTAAGTGTGCCTCTTGCTCCTATGCAATTACTCATGACAACTAGTTCTTCAACTCTTTATTTTAGTCATCAACACAGGGTCTGTCATGTTCAGAACAGGATTGGCTGGGTGAAGGGGTGTGGCACCAGTAACCCTCAGGAATACAGGCCACAGAGCTAATGAAGAGCCCCAAGGAAAGAAAGACCTACCCATCGCTCTGAATCCTCTCTCCCACCATGCCACAGACCTGAGGGCACGTGACCCAGGAATGTGCATCTGAAGATAATACTACCTTCAGAGAACTCTACTTATAGGTAAGTAACTCTCCTTTATAGGAGGTATCTTTGTGTGGCAGACTGTTTATGGGAGCAATTTGAATTGAACTTTAAATGAAAAAGGCATATCTCTGTAAGTGGTAATAATTTTAGTCATCTCGCTGTGGCTAGGGGTTGTGGAATTCATTAGCACAGATTAACATATAAAGTGGATGAGATATCTAATAGCAAACGGAGAGGTTTAGGGGCCTTAATTCATCACTGAATGAACAGCGTGTACAGTATTAGGGACTATGAAATTTTTAATTTACACAAAGTGTCCAAGAATATAGGGAATAAATTTAAACCCAAAACAGATAATGGAGCTATGCCCTGCCTGGCTGGCAAGTTGAATTGTTTTTACACTGAGTGAAGAAAGCTAATTATCCCAAGCACAAGGAGACTGCTAAAAATAATAAGATTATAAGGAATAATTTGCTGATATAATTACAACAAAATTGGGTACACACAATCGTCAGATACATGTATTGCTTGACCGGGGTGAGAAAGTGAAATAAATCCTCCTTCTATAGCCTTCGTAAATTTGTTTTTATCATCTCCAAGTGGTGTTTGCACAGGCAGCACAATTTGCATGTGTAATGTGGCTGTACAAATTGACAACAAGTAAATTATTCAAGGAAATAGGCTGGTCGCGGGTCTGAACTATCTTGCAAAGCCTATTCATTTTGAAGAATCACTGAGACGTGAAGCTCATACATCCAACCGTTTTCTGACAATCCTCAGACTTATTGTCTCCTAAAATGTCATTATGGCTATTATTTATGAAGCTAATTCATTTATTAATATATATTTAACTCTGACTTGTCATGCACCTTAGCAGACATTCTGTGCACTGCATATTTTTGAATAGATGAAAGACTTTTGCATGCTTTTGTGATTGCTATAAGCTGCTATAGATTTACAGAATTCGGCTTTGTTATCAACTTGCATTAATATTTTTCCCAACCTTACATTTTTTTCTTGCTTAAGGCCATCAACTATAAATGGCAAGTGACATAGTCAAAAGATTGTGTGGAATAAGATTTTCCGAGTATTTGTTGAATTTTAGACCAAAATGGGCTATCTGTCAGTTAAGGCCTAATTCACCTAAAAAGAAAAAAGATAGGTATGTTCCAATTATGTTGAATTTTTCTGCAAAATATACTCTGCAGTTTAAAAAAAAAGATTCATGACTCTTTAAGCTCTTTTCTTGTAAGAAGACAGCCTACTCTTTCATGTGCTGGAGTCGGGAGACACTTCGCAAGGCAGCTATAATAAAGCTCTGAGTTTTACCTTGGGCTTTGAACTAGGCCTTTACACTGTTGTTGATCAATAAGCATTTATTGAATGAGTGACTGAATGGATAAATAACTCCCAGCCTTTTGAATAAAACCAGCACAGTTAAACATTTACCTAGAACACTAGTCTACAGACTTCTGCTTTCCACATTTAGAGTCTAACCTCTAGACTCCCTAGAGGATGTTTCATGACTCTCAGTGCTTTTTGTAGAAAAAAAAAATCCCATGTACATTGAATACAAACACAGAGTATGTTTACTGTACACAGAAAGATATACTTATAGTGAACATGTACCACTTATGTGGGTTCACAGTATAACGATATCTCTTTCTCTCACTGTCTCTCTGTTTCTCTCTCTCCTGTCTCTGTCTCTGTCTCTGTCTCTGTCTCTCTCTCTCTCTGTCTCTCTCTGTCTCTCTCTGTCTCTCTGTCTCTCTCTCTCTCTCTCTCTCTCTCTCACACACACACACACACACACACACACACACACACACACAGGTGAGGAAGTCTGAATAGAAAGGACTAAGCCGCTTGCCTGAGATACTCTGCTTTGAGGCTTTGAGGCCCAGAGTGCATTTCATACTAAATGTTCAGACCCTTGGCATCTTTCTGCTGTAATGGCCCAGCTGGATCTGTATGAATAGGAAAGTCATGGTGGAGAAACTGCACAGCCATGGATAAGCAGTCCTGGCAGTTGATCAATGACTTCGGGAGTTTTCAACCAGATGCTTCACTTAAAGGTAAAAAATCCTGACAAGATTTTTTTTTAAACTGCTATAACCAGACTATGGTATTGAATGTACTCATTCTAACAGGGCCTTAGATCACTGAAACTTTAAAACAATTAAAATTTGTATTAAAATGCATGCACGCTGGCACAAGCCTGTGATCTAAGTACTTAGCTAAAGCAAGGCAACTGCGCTCCCAAACAGCCTAAGCTACATAGTAAGATCTATCTCAGAACACCAAAAATAAGTTTTAAAAAAAATTAAACACTGCTTAAATTATGGAGCAGAAAGCAGATTGGTGAGGAGGTCTAGGGCTGCTGTGGTCGGAAGAGATTTGGGAGTAGCTGCTTACACACATAAAATGTCTTCAGAACGTCTTCATGGTGATATTTTCAAATTAGGTTGTGGGGCTGATTGCACTGAGTCCTGTACTCTAAATGGGCAAACTATGTTATCTCAACAAGGCTGTTTAAAAGCAACTGTCTTCTATGATCAAAGTTAAATATCTCACTATATGTCCAATCCCATGTACTATGACTAATATTGTAAGGAAATAGCTACTTAAGTTACATACTAGTGTGTAAACAAAATTAAATTAAAATAGGGAATGTGATCTGTTTGGCAAAGAATATGCTTTCCTGTGTTCCCAAAATTGAACCTTTAACAGAAGCAGCATATTTGTTCAATTGGATGAAACAAAGAAACAAACTCTCATCTAAATAACCAAACAAATGACAGATTTTTATATGCAAGACAAGTCTTTACCAAATACAGAGGAATATTATTCTGCTTTTCATGAAGAATCATTGGAGATCAATAAGCACCAAGAACTTCTTAGAAAAGGTGATTTTCTTATATTAAACAGTCTCTCAAAAGATCTCATTAGAGATAGAAAGAAAGCCACACACACACACACACACACACACACACACACATGCAAAATGTGTTCCTAGCTGTGTCACCATAGTGGGGAAGGCTGATGACATTTTTATTAGTAATATTAATCACACGCTTAAAGGGGGACAATGTCTCACTTTTGCAAGAGCCATAATATTTACCTATTTACACCTTTTAAAGTTTCAATAACTCTGACTTAGAACCCATAACCCCATAACCTTCAAAAGACAAGTAAGATGGAAATTAATAAATGTTCCCTAGTGTGCTATGAAACACTAATTGTGTGGACTGAAAGGCTTTAGTCTAATAAGAACCATGCCTTCAGCAGAAACAGGAAAGTCACCAGATGCTCATGGTCCAATGGCAGAAAGATGTAGTGAGTTTTCAGTGAAGTTAAGACCTATAACCCAGGAATGCTTTGGCTTACAGATCTTGCAGGTACCTAAGGGACTTTGAACAGTGAACAATCTGAAGTACTGAAACATTCTCAGTGTGAACTGAATAACCCATGCAGACAGAGGCCTGATGATAGAGGCAGTGGAATTCTAGTAGTAAGAAAAGATCAGAGAAGAATTTGGCTAGACACTCCAAGAAAGCACAGGCGCATTGCTAATCTTACAGCAGGATAATTTTATCAGTAATATTTTAGAGAAGAGGTATTATATAACAGGGAGACATGTAAACAACATTATGAACCATAAACCTTATATATTTTTTAAAAATGAATTCTAGGCTTATGAGAGAAGAAAGCACAGTTCATTTGTGCAAGTAAATGTTTCTCTAATTCTCATCATGAACTGACTCAGCTGAGGTAGATATTTTGGCAGTGGGTAGATGGGAGAGAAAGAGATGAAAAAGCAGACTTCTTGTGCAATTTAAAATCATCAGAGGTTTGTGATGTATTAACAAAACTTTGACATTGTTGTTTAAGCAACGTATTACGTGGAAACATTTGAGTGGAGGAGTGTATCAGTTGGTAAAGTGTTTCCCTTGCAAGCACGGGAACCAGGTTAACCCCACAGCTCACAGGAAGAAGCCTATTATGTTGATAAGCAGTAAAAACCCCTGTGTGGGAAGGTGGAGACAGGTGAATTCCTGAGTACCCCTGCCAGGCTGCCTAACCTATTTGTCCAAGCTCCAGGCCACTAGGAGGAAGGGGAGATGAATGGTCCTGAGGAATTATACCATTTTCTGTCTAGTGTTCTCCCTCCCAAGTCAAGGCCTGATCATGAACTTGTGGTCCTTTGTCTCAATAAACCTCATTTCTAAGGGACAATGATATGTCTGTGTAAACCAACTAACCCCTCTGTCTGCGTCTCTTTCTCTAGTTAACAGTTTGCTATCGCACAAGCTCCCCATTACTGGCATCTGGTACTCTTATTTGGTCCCCAAAGCAATAAGGCTGCATGATTTTCATTAGAGTTTCCATAATCATGAACTAAATAACTCCTTTCTCTTTATAAGCTAATTGATCCAGGTTTATTGAAGATACTGGAAAAAAAGAGTTAGGCGAGATGTGGTTTGAGCAGTCAGTCAAAGCTAAACAACCCCGTGAGCAGAAAGCAGCTAAGCTAAGAAGTCGGAAAGGATATTACTGCATAATGCGCCAGGGCCAACGTGAGCAGGAACGAGGTGCGAGGATAGACCAGCAGACTCTGAGAAGAAAAATGAACCAGAAGATGAGGAAAAAGATGGTAATGGAGGAGAATGTTCTGTAAAATGTGTGGAGTGTGTGTGCACTAGGGAAAGGTCTTGCTAAGTTTATGAAAATCAAGGGCAGCTCAACGTAATGAGCTTCAATACAAAACCTAAGCCGTATTTCTTAATAGCTGAGAAAAGTCTTTGTAGAGAAAATATATTTATTCATTTATTTATGTATTTGTTTATGCATGTATGTATAAAAACCGCAAACCACATCTCACCTAAGTCTTTTTTTCCAGTATCTTCAATAAACCTGGATCAATTATGTATGTATGTATGTATGTATGTATGTATGTATTTAAATTATTCTTGCTGGTATAACCTCACAAATTGAGCCAGTTGATAGAATGTGCAATGTATACACAGAATATGTTACATCATACTCTGTGGCCCTCTTCTTTCCAAGATATCCCCTTCACTTCCTAGTCACTGCAGTCACCATTCCCCCCCAGCCTGCTTTCTGGCACCAGAAAGACCAAGGGACATTTTAGCCAATGAGGCTGGGTGCTGGGTTCTAGCAGAATGGGGAGACATTCTCTTGCTATTCTTGTTCTCCCTTCCACTTGCCCTCCACGATCTGTCCTTTCGCTTGCCCTCCATGATCTGTCCCTTCGCTTGCCCTCCATGATCTGTCCTTTGCTTGCCCTCCATGATCTGTCCCTTCGCTTGCCCACCATGATCTGTCCCTTCGCTTGCCCTCCATGATCTGTCCTTTCGTTTGCCCACCATGATCTGTCCCTTCATTTGCCCTCCATGATCTGTCCTTTGCTTGCCCTCCATGATCTGTCCCTTCACTTGCCCTCCATGATCTGTCCCTTCACTTGCCCTCCATGATCTGTCCTTTGCTTGCCCTCCATGATCTGTCCCTTCACTTGCCCTCCATGATCTGTCCTTTCGCTTGCCCTCCATGATCTGTCTTTCGCTTGCCCTACATGATCTGTCTTTTTGCTAGCTCTCCATTATCTGTCTGTCTTTTCTCCAGCGCTTTGGATGACCTTTTTTTTTTTTTTTCTTGGTCAAAATGTCAATTTGTTATGTGTAGGAAGTAGGAAGTTTAAAGCTGCCCAGAGTCCATTTTTAGTTTGTTTATATTCCATAGTTTTTCTTTTCATTTATCACGTTTTACTCCCTGAGAACAAGAGCAATTCTGTTGGCACCTAGACTTCCAAAGTCTCCACTGAAAACAGTCTCAACAGGCCTCAGCTTTTTCAGCCCGCAGTGGGCTGTGCCCTCCTGTCTCGGCTAATAAGCGAGCCAATTCACCACAGACACGCGCCCAGGCTATATTCTCAGCCAGGGAAGTCCACAGCTGAGGCTTGTCTTAGATGACTCTTGGCTGTATCAAGTTGACAAGGTAACTAGGATATTTGCAGTGTTTGTGGATTATTACTCTAGAAACAAATTTACTGGGGATGTAGAGAACCTGTGCTCTTATTGTTGGTGGTGGTGGTGGTAGTTTTAATTCATGTTGGCCTTGAACTCGATATGTGGGTCAGGCTGGACTTGAACTTGCTTTATCCTCCTGCCTGAGCTGGCAAAGTGCTGAGAATTATTGGTGTCCTTCACCACACTCAGCTTCAGTCCGTGCATTGGTTGAATGATGCAGTCAAGACTGACTGCACCCACTCTCACCCATCTCTTCTTGTTAGGCATCTAAATGCCCTTTTCTAGGATGTCTATTTTTATATATTGTATATTGCCATTTTTGCTGAATTTTCATAAATTTTTTGTTGTTTAGAACTTTGGGGAGGAGAAATGATGTCGTTGTCATACTATGTTTTTCTGATCTTATGTAATCTGTTTCTTTAATTGGCATTTAAAAATGTATTTAATTGGGTTTATTATTATACTGAACTTATTTCTAGATATCCTTTTAGCTATTATGTGCATAGTAGTATCATTTCAAAATAAATTTACATTTTCCAAAAGTTTGGTGCTGGAATTTACAGATTTATTTTGGGGCATAATGATTGAGAAGAAACTTGAACTAATAGTATTGATGCTATAAAGGATTTACTAATAGATTTGCTAATAATTACTAATAACTAAATCACACAAAGTCCAATTTAGTTAAAGGAGCACTACCTCCAAAATACCCCCAAGATAAGTAATGTGCTAACCATGACTGCTAGAGATAAGCAGACTTTAGAATGCAAGAATATAAACGTTAGTTCACCAAGATTGACCAGCTATTTGACTCAGTTTCCATAACAAAGGAGACCACCCTGACTTACAACCAGCCTTTAGGCCCATCCCAAAGTACATGCCTCCAACAGGTAGCTCGGGGGGGGGGGGTACAGGGTTATAACTACTGGTAAGTTGTAGCCTGCCATAAAGCTATTTGAAAAACTTAATAATTCTAGCAATATCTTTGTTGTGTAAATTTCCCATCTTCCCAAGTGGTCTGACATGCAGTCTCTTTGTTTAAATTGCCCAAAGTGTATCTTGGGGCTGTGACCATAAAGAGATTCAAGAGTGACAGCATATATGGAACGCATAAGCCTTAGATGTATATAAGTTAGCAAAATCGTCTATTCAAGGTCAACTCTTCTTTGGGCATTAGCCAGAGTTAGACATGTGCTATATTAAAGAGCCTTTTCCTTATTAATCTCTAAGTGTGAGGTGACATATTATTCTATAACAACAGTCTTCTAGCAAGCACCCTTGTTTAGTTACAAAGTGATGCAAACCAGACTATTATCATATTTCTCTGCTATCGAAATAATTGGAAGTTCCTGAAATAACAGCTACAGAACTTTTAGGGAAAGACTTGCAGATCCTAGGGTTTAGCCAAGTTATCATCTTCCATAAATGCAAAAGAAAAGATATCCTCAGATCTGCAAAGCTTCAAACTTTTATTCTCTTTTGCTGCTCATTTGAGACCAGAGTACTAAGAAATGAGTTAG
Organism: Mus pahari; assembly: GCF_900095145.1. NCBI lineage: Eukaryota > Metazoa > Chordata > Mammalia > Rodentia > Muridae > Mus > Mus pahari. The sequence goes on from NC_034590.1 coordinate 171,296,041, forward strand.
AATTTTAAAACATAGGAGATATAACTACCACAATGAATCTGAGGCAATCAACTTCTGGAACTGGAAACAAATAAATGAGAGCTGGAGCAAGAAGGCAGCTGCTACTCTTTGTTTACTTTGTTAAAAAAAAACAGTGGTCAACAAAACAGCTAAACGTCTTGGAATAGGAGGATAAGAAGGAACCTCAGTACCTCAGATCTACAGGAAGGAGTGGCGGCCACCAGCACGCAGAATCCCCTGTCATCCTGTCATTCTGCTCAGATGCATTTCTAGTGATAGGAACACTGAAAAATACTCCTATCTGATCAGTTAATAAGAAGCATAGATGTTTGCATTCTAAATTGTCCCAAAACATCAACAAAATTATTGTACACAATAATTTAATCAAAAGTGTAAAGACAAAGATGGCAAAAAGGTATTTAAAAGAGAGAAATAGCTACACGCAACTATTATAGTGAATAAATTTCCCATAGGCTCATGTCAAATAAAAATAACTCTAATATTTTATTTAAAAGGTCTTTTTCCCCTTTAAACCAAACACTACAGATGTGATTGAAAATGGATGGTTGCTCCATCCATATAAAATCCACTGAGGAGAGTAGTTTTATTTGGGAAAAGAGCTGTGAAGTTTTGCTTTGTATGGCTACAGAGACATATGTTTAATGTTGACTACAAATGGTTCCTATTCTCATTTCTTTTGTTTATCAAATATTTATACAGTGCTTACCACAAGCCAGCTATTGTTCAAAGTGCTTCAGAATGAAGACCTGGTCCTATTAATCGGGATCTTGGCAGGAAACAGATGGCATACACAAATTGGGTACATCGAAGTGCTCTGAATAAAAAAGGCGAAGCTCCGAATGGCTTTGGGGAACTCAGTAAGGAATCATGCAACACTCTGTCTCACCGCGGCATGGCGCCTCTCACCCCCTCCTACAAAGCCTGCAGGGACTCATAAGGGTACCCTCACACACCCGGAGGCATCCCAGGGAGAGCTTCTTTCCAGAGGCAGCTTGTCAAGAGCCTTGGGTTGCAGACAATTCCTGGCCACCTGGTAGAAGGAGAAGCAAGATAAACACCTCCAACCTCACTCTCTTCCCGCTTTGGGCTCTCTGGTTGCAGCTAACAGAAGACCAGAGGCAAAATGCCCTTGATACCTAATGTATGGGTTAGCCTTCCACAGTATAGAACAGGGAAGAGAACTGTTGAAATCTGGGTCAAAGGGACAAAGAGAAGATTATCTGGACACTCATACATCAACCCTACCTTAAAGGTTCTATGGTTACATGCATTCTATAGAAACAGACACACAGGTAGGTTACACACTTCTTCCAAAACAGAACAGACAAAGAAGGGGAAAAAAACTCATTTAAGGTCATAGGTGCTCACACTCAAACACATAAATGTTCAAGATCACAAGAGCTCATAGGTGACAAACTTAGGTGTTTATCCCCGGTATTTAGTTCTTTCTTAATTCACACTATGCACTTATGTATCTTCCTGTAGAATTCTCTTAATTAAAAAAAAAAAAAAAGAAGAAGCAAAACATGTTTCTTTGGAGGCTGAGGAGATGGCTCAGCAGTTAGAGTGCTTGCTGTTCTTGTAGAGGACCTGAGTTCATGCCCAGCACCCACAAGTGTCACCCTCTTCTGGTTGCCACAGAATGGATCAATTCCATGGTTGACCTACTCCCTGGAAGCTTCTTGATAGAGTTTGGTAGATGACAGCCACAGGAAACACAGAGGGAGAAACTTTGGTCTCATTTGCAAGGGCCCAGTTACAAATGTGGACTGTGAATTCATTAAGTTTTCTGCACATGACTTATTTTAGATTCCAAAATAATTATGGGACTCTGGCCCTTCTTAATGGGATGAGTACTCATTGTAGATTTTAGGTAGGCGTTAAATCTACTTAAAAAGCAGGTGTATCTTGAGTTTAGTATAAAATAAATGCATCCCAGCAAATAAACTATCAAGCAGATTCTAAAGGAAAGCCATGCTTTCTTACTGATATCTGCCATGGGGTTGAAATAGTTTTGAATAAACCAGGCTAACGGGAGACTCAGATTCACACAGCCAGCATCACGGCTAATTGCAGTAGGACTTCCTTGAAAGTGTTCCTATTGTAAGCTACATTTGCTCTTTATCAGAGCTTCTGTGCTCTGTTCTGTCAGTTCATACACATGCCTTTTAGACCTGTTCCCTTCTAGTGTTTCCACACACTAACACCCCAGGCAGACTGCACAGCTTCCTGCTCCCTGGAGCAGATGTCATGGCCTACAGCTGCTCCCTCTCTGCACTTGTAACTCCAGTTCTTCATCTGTAAGCCCAAGTGCTGACTACTGTGAAGTTTGCCTGCCTTCCCTAGAAAAAGGATTTCCCTCCCTTCTACAGAGTTTTAGGGTTTATAGACATACCTTTTGAAATCTTTACTATGTAAATTTAGCTTGGTTTGTATATATGTGTATTTATTAAACCAAAATACTGTGGCATTTTTTAAAACAATGGTTACATTTATTTACTGAGAGAAAGAGGAGAGGAGAGGAGAGGCATATAAAAGTCAAGGGACAGCCTGTGACAGTTGGTTTTCCCTTTTTATCATGTAGGTAGTTCGCAGAGACTGAACTCAGCTCATCAGGACTGATAATAAGTGTCTTTACCTGCTGAGCCATCTTGCTGGCCCAAATTGTGGCTTCTTAGAAATTGAAATCACAGATACTGAAGATTTTTCAGATATTATTGGATGAAAAACTGTTGCTGGACCAACTAGGGAGAATTCACATTATGAGGACTAACCCCCGTAAGTAAACTTGGAGTCTCCTTCAATACTTGCTTGTGCTTTTTCTCTGGCCACCACTTGCAGAAAGAGACTCAGAGGGACATGGGTGTGGCAGTGCATGTCTATCATTTCAGCACTTGGGAGATGGAGGCTAAAGGATCAAAAGTTCAAAGCCATCCTCTGCTACAAATTGAGATCAAAACCAGCCTGACACACATAAGAATTTGTTGAGGGCAAGGAAAACTAACTCAGAGGAGTCTACTAACAATACCAATTATGTATACCATGCTTTGCAGTCTACTAATAGGAAGATCTGAGTCCAGTAGACATCTGGTGTAATTATTTCAGAGGTTAGGTAAATTACATAGGATGGCCTATGCAACGAGATTCTCTAAATTCTTAATGAATTCATTAGCATTTAGTTTCTTATAATGATCCCTTTGACAACTCATCCAATTTGAGGCACAATAAAATTATATTTGTGCTTAAAACAATACAATAATCTAGGTATTATGTCTAATTCTCCCTGAATAAATATTAAAATTAGAATATATTTGGTTCATATTAACATAACTAGAGGTAAAAATTTAAAAATACTCTTTAGGGGCTGGAGAGGTGCCTCGGTGGTTATGAACACTTGTTGCTCCTGCCAAAGACCTGGGTTCAATTCCCAGAACCCACAGAGTGACTCACAACCTTCTATAACTCCAGTTGCAAAGGATCCAGTGCCCTCTTCTAACCTCCACAGGCACATAAAATGTTTCACATTCACACATGCAGGCAAAGTACTGCTTCACCTAAAATAAAATAATTTTTAAAAATTAAAAATAAAACTACTGTCCAGGACCTTAAAGTGGCAATAAGCACACCTTCGTAATTATGCGGAACATTAATCCTTTTAAAGGAGAGATGTGGACTCTCCCTGGATCTGCCCTGAGACTCAGATGCCCCCCTCAAAAGGTGTCATTTTCCACCGCTAGCTTTCCAGTTTCTATCCTGTGGTAACATGGCTTTACCTGTCTGCTCCCTCAGGGTTCCCACATGACCAGTGCCCACCCACCCACTTCAAGTTCTGTCTCTGAGAACCAACGGTTTGCCTTTATTATGGGTTCCCCTGCCCCTGGCACTCCTGCATCAGGTTAGTTTTGTCTTGTGTCTCCCCTGCCACCTTCACCTCTCTCTCTCTCTCTCTCTCTCTCTCTCTCTCTCTCTCTCTCTCTCTCAGCGGCCAGTCACTTATGGTGAAAACTTCACTCTAATCTAAATTTTAAAAGAGAAAGGCATTGCAAATCATTCTTTAAGCTAGAATCTGTGCCAATGAGGAAAAGAATTCTATTGAGGCATTTTAACAAGTGACTGGAAGACTTGACACTCAGTAACATTTTTCTTTTAATTCCAGAACTACATTTCTATTTACTGAGAATTTGTGGCCTTAAAATTATTATCACACATATATACACAACCACCATATACATACACCATTATATCCACCAAACTCCAAAGTGCACACACACACACATTCATTCATATACATATACACTGAACATATGCTAAGGATAGTCTCAAGTACTCTCACTCTATACTTTAACAAGCATTATTATTTATGGAAAAAGTGTTATCTAAATCATCACTTAAATTGGCTAATGAGTTGGAATCCTTTTCCAAGTTACTAGTTTGGTCCTCTGGTATTTTCTGTCCTATAAACTGCCATATGGCATCTATTTACTTTTATCACTAATGTGAGTTAAAATTAATCTTATTTGAGGAATTTGGAAGAATTTCATAAAATCACTTGAGGTAGCTGGCAATGCCCTAGAGGGAAGCAGAAAATGAGCGAGTGTTGGGAGACAGCAATCTAGACTGAGGCTGATGGAGATCCTGGCAGCCCTCTTCCTGTGCTCTCTCTATCAAGCAGAGAGCTTGCTGCAAAGTGGATCAGTTGCAAATAACAGTTAATCCCGGTGTACTGAAAATAATACTTAATTCTTTAATATTTCTCTGAAGGTAATTCTTGTGATGAAGCCATAACTCATTTTTCTTTTGGTTGATAGCTCTTATTTGGATGTTCTTGGTCAGTGAATTATGACTCCTTTTAAACTGTACCCAAAATCTACTCATGGTCTACTCGAATGAGTGATCACAGGACCTGAGACGAATAATTTACAACAAGATCAGTTCCTCCCTTTAAATGCACACAGGATTAAAAAGCATAAGATGAATGATAGGTACTTAGGGCTCTTCTCTATTCTTAGCACAATGGTGACTCCTGACATTAACAATTCGGCTTTATTGTGGCAAATTTCATTTTGGATGTTTAAAGTACTTTAGACAAAGTTTGGAAGACAGGCCAGTGCTAGGTAAGCATGAGGCCCCGCATTTGATCCCCAACACCAAATGAGTAAGTATAAAAATAAATAAGGTAAAATACTCCCCATACATTTGACTGTTACAATCCAAGGCATTCCAAGTCCCACAGATGATTCTCCTTAGGAAAGGATTTGTTTCACCAAGAGTTAAAAGTCGGTTAGGACTTACTTTAACAAATCTTTTGAAAGGGAAACAAGGGTTATACCAAATTCAGTTGATTAATTCTCTCCAAGCTCATGAAACAATAGCTCTCCTTAAGCCCTGACATGAGGAAGCACAGGAAGCCTTTCCTATCTGCTTTGGAATATGATAGATTATTCCACCAGATGTTAGCTCTCAGCACAGCTCTGACTATGAGCACAGACTAGGTCAGCATGGGAGCTGGGCTTGGAAACTGCTAGTCAGTGAGTTGTATTCTCGAATTGCTCTGCCCTTCCGATTCTCCCATCTCCCTATAGTATCCACCCCACCCTCACCCCCACCCCCACAACATGAGCAGCAATTTTCTGCTGAGAAAACTATGGTATATCTGTCACCTTGTCTAAGAGCTACACAAGGGCTGGCTTTGAGTTTTTCATTTTTATATACTGGAGAATTACCACAAAGCTTGGTGCAGATGAATGCTCATATTTACACACACACACACACACACACACACACACACACACACACACACACATACACATACACATACATGTTCACATTACACATACGTTCTCCCAGAGACATGCACACACGCTTAGATTTACAAGCACAGGTGATACACATATCTATACGAGTGCACACATATATGGAGATGCTCAGACACAGTAGTTACTTACTGATGGGCCAGATGAATGATTCTCAGTAAGTCACTGGGAAACTGAGTCTCTAAAGCTGCTTAGATATCATTAGGTATGCCAATATCATTAGGTAGCAGTTCCTAAAATTGTTGCTGGCATCTTCAGCATCTCCAAAAGGCATCTCAGTTTACTCACTTACCCACTTGAACCTGTACAGGTAATGGGCCTTGTCACGAAAGTGCAGTGACCTTAAGTCGTTTTCAATTCTTTTACATTCAGCAAAGATTACTGGTATTCCCTTAGTTCCCTCAAATAATCAGCAAGTCTAGCAATTTTGTACCCACAGACTCAGCAGATGATGACAAAGTACTGTAAGGCACCTAGTCCTGTCTTTCCTTTTGTGAATGAACATGATTTCTCACTGTCAGTAGCAGCTATGTGAAGCTTAAGGAATGTTGAGACACAGAATGCAGGTGGAAGCAAAGTAGGTAACTGGATTGACTACATAACTTTGTAAACAGATTACCTCCTGATGTCAGCTGTTCCCATACTGCACTGAACTCTGTGGGCATCTAGCTAGCAAAGCTACCTCAAGCCCATGCTTGCATGATACATCCCTGTTGCGTCAATAGAAATGTTGCTATTTAGAATTTCCAGGTTAATCTTCAATTTTGTAAATACTCTCATAATTAGTGTAAGTTAGCATAATTAATTGAGAATTAATTAGCACATTTTATTAAGAATTGTTTATTCAGGAATTGTGAGCACTGTGGTATTCTGTATAAATAAGCTCAGAACATTGCTCAGACCCGAGGAATCACATCTTGGGCACCACACACCTTCTATACACTAAAACTCTAACTGCTGATTTTCTGAACAGAGACAAAGATTATTTCCAAGCATTGTTTTATCATTCCAAATTCTAGTTTGCTGTCAAGATTATAAAACCGTTATTACTGATTAGAAACTTAGCTAAAAATAGTCCCATTAAACTACATGGAAATAGTAACTATTGTCGTTGTTGTTGTTGTTATTTTGTTTTTTT
>NC_034590.1:171303037-171345444 GCF_900095145.1 Mus pahari
CTTTGTAGACCAGGCTGGCCTCAAACTCAAAAATCTGCCTGCCTCTGCCTCCCCAATGCTAGGATTAAAGGCGTGCACCACCACGCCCCGCTGTAACTATTGTCTTAATTACCTCAAGGACATGAGATTAAAGATGGCTTCTCTTTACTAGGGTATAATTCTACATCATAATTCTATGTCTGAGGCCTCACTAATGTTTAGATTCTGGGTGTAAACAAGTATCTAGGATATGAAACACATTAATTGCAACACAGCAAAGTGTTTGCTCTCATATACTCAGAATCTCCATGTATTGCCCATCAAGTGTGGTCTTAGCTGCTTTCTTTAACTGGTGTCTGAAAATCATAGACTGTTGACATGATTCTTTAAAAGAAAAAGATGCATTTATCTATTTGGGAGATAGCATGTGACATGATGTGAATGTGGAGGTCAGATTTGGTTCTTGCCTTTCACCTTGTGAGTTCTAGTGACAAATGGGTTGTTTGGCTTGGTGCCAAGTGTCTACCCATGGAGCCATCGTACCAGCCCTGATATTTTTCTCTACTTTATTGAAGAAAATATTAGTAGAATAGGTGTGCTTGTACACACATATTCATGCATGTGGAGGTCAGAAGACAGTTTTTGGAGTTGTCCTTTTCTCCTCTATAAGATCTCTGACTAGAACTCAGGTTGTCAGGCTACCATGGTGGGAGCTGCCAATGCTAAGCCATCTTACGACCCTTCATCTGGTTCTTTATGCAACATATTAGCCAACTCTAGGACACCTTTACTAAAGTTTATTCCCTGTGTGATTTACTTGAAAAAGTAAGGATGATATTGAAGGTGGTGAACCTGAGATGGGCTCTTCTCTGGGAAGGAAATGAAGTCTTTTTCTGACCTACTCCTAAAAGGGTACATTAGTGTCCTGGCCAATAATGTTGAAAACAGAAACCACACCGGAAAGATTACAAAGAGAAAAATAAAATAACAGAGTCTTCCAAGTTACCATAGAACATCAGTTAGGTTGGCTAAGAGGAAAAGGATGTGGGGAAAAGCTCAAAGGATGTGCCCCTTTCTTGTCCACCTTTATAGAAGGAAATAAACTGGGAGGCACTTAAAGCTCAGTTAAAAGGCAAGCATGGTAGGGTGGGCAAGATGGCTCAGTACTTAAGATCATGTACTGCTCTTGCAAAAGATCCAAGTTCAGTTCCCAGCAGCCACATCAGGTGGCTCACAACAGCCTGTAACTCCAGCTTCAGAAAAATCTGGTTCCCTCTGCTGCCCTATATGCACACATGCATGCATGTGTGCGCACATGTGCACAAACTTAAAAGTTAAATAATTGTTTTTAAAAAGTAAGCAAGCAAATATTGGCTTTGCTTACCAGGTCTCTAGTGCCTTCCAGGTCCTGCACACAAAAGGTAGACAAAGGTGCCGAACCCCAGGAGTCAGAGCTTTGTATCTGTTTTCCAGGTTATCTGGCAGGATGGAGAGCCAAGGGGACACGGCAAGGGAGGAGATGATGATTTAGTGTCATTACAGTTGTTTTTGATGAGAATGAAAGCTAGAGTGTGGGTCAGGCTCCCCCTCATGGGAACTGCAGCATTCTTCCGACCTTTGAATTTCATCATCTGTGAGTTTGGTAATGATAGTACTCAGCAGAATAAAACCAGCAGTAGCTAATGTTTACTAGGCATTTGTGTGTGTATGTGTGTTTCTTTGTGCTAACCTCCTTGTATTTGTTATTTATCTTAATCCTAGTATTTATCTCATCTTCTACATAAGGAATCCAAGGTGTGGAAAGATTAAGAACCTTGCCTCAAGTTCACCTAAGTCTTGATGAAGTGAAAAAATCCACCTTTGAATATGACATGTATAAACTGTACTCAACGCTTACAAGTGACCACAGTGATTGATGATTCCCCCTGCCTCACCACTACGAGCCACATCTTAAAGTGTCGTGCCAACAAGCAATGTGTCAGGATCAGAAAGAAGCATAAGTCTGCCATTTACTCTTGAATCTGGCAACTTTCAGTAGCTAAAGTGACACTAGTGTTTTGAACAGTGTTGTGGAAATTATGAAATTAGTCTTCTTTGGCACCCATCTCAGATTTCCATCTTCTGTTCTAATAAATAAAATACTTGGTTTGGGCTTGGGGATATTGGTGCTGTAGTCCCATGCTCAGGTAAACTTCATTTATATACTCAGGAATACATCAACTTGGTGACATCTTAGGTGTTCACAATTGAAAGCATGTTACTACTTGAGTCATTTTTTTTCCCCAGGGATAGACATCGTAAATTATTAGGCAGGCTGTGTTCTGGGACACTCAGGTGGCATGGAGTATGATAAAGGTCTCCTGGTTTCCCCTCAGCCAAAACAATGTTAGAACTAACCCGGACACAAAAGAGAAAAACAGTAATGGTGATCTCTATTTTTAACTTCTCTTTATTTCTTAATTAGAAATAGATCTTAATAATCAACTTAGCAGAAGTATGCAATGAGAGACACCTTTCATAGCTTAGAATTATTTTAAACAAATAAATTAGAGGTTATTACACTCCTGGTGTATATTTATAAAAAGTGTGTGTGTGCGCGTGTGTGACTGAGCACACACATTTAGTAGTTTAGTAAGACCTGAACCCACTAAGCCAATTCCCTAGCCCCCCTGCCCCCCAGCATACTGTTTAGCTATTATTTCTGCTTCAGTGGCTGACTGAAGACATAAAAACATAAAAACTACCCTTATAAGGTGTAGTTTTGGCAAAATTACTATAATTATTCTCTGAATCTCTCCCTAGGTTAACCTTCCATAGATGGTAAAGGGGATCTAGGACACAAAGGAGATGATTTTTTAAAATAGAATCTAGCAAGATTATGTGCAAAATTGCAGATGGGTAGCTTCTATTGAAGTTAACAGGAGCTGTGCTGTTAAAATCCCCCTGTGACATGTTGTATAGTATCCCAGGAAGTCTGGAGAAGGTGCTGAAGAATCATCACTTCAATCACTTTGATAAAGTTGTCACCAGGTAAAATAAAATACATGGATGTTTGCTTCTTTCCCCCTGAAATATAAAGTAATTATGGCTATATAAAAACCTTTTACCATAACTAATTAACTAGAAGCTCCTCATAAACCATGTGTCGACAGCGCCATATGTCTAATTATCTTTTTTCGCCCCGTTGTGATGTTGAATAATGAACAAAACATTACCTGACGAAGTCCTTTATTTTACGATGATGTCTCTAGAGACAAAGGAGGCACAAAGGCTTAAATGCCACCTTCAATTACACCTAGGTCTTGGCAGGTTTTCAGCTAGTTTTGATTTGCATGGAAAACACATGAAAGAAAAAGAAAAGGAGAGAATACAAGGAAGGAGGGAGGGAGGAAAAGAAGAGGGAGGAAGGAACGAAGAACGGAAGATAAAGGGGGATTGATTGGTTCTAAAATTATGAGCTGTGAAGGCTGGAAAGGTGACTCAGCAGTTAAAACCTCTTGCTGATCTTGCAGAGGACCTGGGTTCGATCCCAGCACACACGTGGCAGCTTATAACATCTGTAACTCCAACACAGTTTTCTGACCTCCACAGGTCAGAAACACACAAACACACCCATAGTTCACCAAACACACACATCGTGCACAGAGATACAGACAGGCAAAACACTAATACACAGAAAAGATAAAATCATAAGATTTGGGTCTGGAGAGGTGGCTCAGTGGTTCAGTTTTTTAACAGAGGACCTAGGTTTAATTCTCAGCAACCATACAATAGCTGACAGCTATCTACAACTCCAGTACTAGGATATGCAACATCCCCTTCCAGCTTCTGTAGGCACTAAGCATGCATATGGTATAGTTGCATACATGTAAGTAAAATAACACATAATCTTAAAAAGAACGAAATATAATATAGTATCAACTGTACTCCATAGCTACTTAAGCAACACATTGCATGACAAAAATCTTCTCATATGAAGAAGGTTATGGCATATCTGTTTACCTCTAGCCTATTCTATTGGACATTATAGCTTGTAGTGATCAATTATCACATCTATCAGTCTATTCTTTTCTTGATCCCTAATGAATTACTCTAATTTACTCAAACCAGATGAGCATGAATTTATGCAACGGAAATAGGAAAGTAGTTTTGTTATTTGTTTAAGACATGATCTCTTTATATAGCCCAGGCTGACCTTCAGCTGCTGTTATCCTTCTGCATAAGCCTTCTGAGTACTAGGATTACACGATTCTGCTGTGTTGTACATTCATTCACTCACTCATTCATTCATTCATTCATTCATTCATTCATTCATTCACTTCATGTGTGTGTGTGTATATATATATATATATATATATATATATATATATATATATNTATATATATATATATATATATATATATATATATATATATATATATATCTTTGAAAGAAAGAGCTTCAACCATAAGTATAGACACTTTTGTGCAGAACCAGATATGCTGAGAAGAGTGAATATTTTCCACTTCTGCCAATTCCTAAGCCTGTGTCCACCTTCCAAATATATCCATATTTCAGAATTCATGAGTACATTTCTACAGAATTGGGCTGCTAAGCACATTTTGTTTCTACCTGGAGCTAAATTTGTACTCAGATACTTTACATAAGAATCAAGATCACCCAGAGGAAAAGGTTTGGTAATCTGCAGCTACAACTGGGTCCCTCCCACATCAAGTTTAGGGTTCTTTTCTTAGAGTCTCTGTTTGATGCAACACAAGTTGATTGGCATCAGCCAGCAGAACCTCCTAGGCTGGCATCAGTTGGAGTGTTGTGAGAACATGGATCCTGAGTGAGTGGGTCTGAGATGAAGCAAACAGCTGTACATTTTTGTCAGGCTTCATGTGATGCTTTCCAATGGCGTTCTCTCACAAATAATCTTTACCTTCCTCCTCACCCACACCTTTGAATTCTGGGGATACCATCCAATAATATGTGATCTTAATCTTGGCACTTGCTCAGTCTCTGTCTCCCCACCCTGTATAACTATCTCTTGTGTCAGAAGTTTACTTAACAAGTACATTCTAAGCTGACACATCATAGAATCTTCCTGGCCCAGCAGGTGACCCAGCATAGGTCATATGCTAAGTTTTGTTGATTTACTTCAGTTTAATTAGATTAAAACAACACTGTTTTCCTTATACTTCACACTGGGAATACATTTCTTTCCAAAGCAATATACCAGACTGGGCTTTCAAAAGCTTTGAAAGATTTATGTGATGGCAGTCGTGACTCTCAAATATGCTATCTAGTTCTAATGCCAAACACCAGATCTGCTTCCCCAATCCCACTAACCTGTCCCCAGCCACGCCCAACAAGGAAAATGCCACCAGCAGTTTCTCCTATTTTACTTCCCTGAAGATTTTTCCTCATGTTCCCAGCTTTGCTTACCCATTCTCTCTGGACCCAATCTCGTATCTTAAGGTATTGAGGAAAATTAAATAAATATCTGGTGGTTTGAATAAAAATGGCCCCATAGGCTCATAGATGGAGTAGTATTATAGGAAGTCTAACCTTTTGGAGTGGTTGTGGATTTGTTGAAGGGGGTGTGTCACTGTGGAGGTGGGCTTTGATATCTCATATGCTCTATTCAGATCTCTCTCTGCTGCTTGTGGATCAAGATATAAAGCTCTCAACTCTTTCTCCAGTCCCATGTTTTCCTGTGCTTCACCATGTTTCCCACCATGATGACAATGGTCTAAACCTAAGCCATCCCCAGTTAAATGTTTTCCTTTATACAAATTGCTGTGTTCATGGAGTCTCTTCACAGTAATAAAATTCTTCCTATGGTACTCTGCTAAAATAAAAGTAAGGAACTCTCTTAATTTAATAAATTAAATGTATAATGGACCCTACTTACTTAAAAATACCTTTTCAGCAAATGTGCTTCTTTTACACACTTCCTTCTTCCATTGTAAAGAAAAGAACTAAGTTGGTAGTGTGTTTTCTTAGAATGTACAAGGCCCTGGGTTTGTTCCCCAGCATAAACCGAGTGTGGTGGTACAGACCTGTGAGGCCATCCTTGGCTATATAACAAATTTGAGATCAACTTGGGCTATTTGCCATGCTATCTTTAAAAAAAGATAAGGAAAAAAATAATGGTGATTTGCTCACTTCTTTAACCATTGTGCACCTTGTAATATCCACAACCTCCCCCATCCCATCCTAACCATACCTGAGATCTCCTTTTCACTGAGGAAACTTGACTCTTCTCAGACAAGGTAGAACTGTGATTGTTGAAGCCATTTGGCACAAATTAGGTGGTATTCTGTATCCCATATTTTTCTTTATTTTTGCACACTGCCATTTACATATTCTATTGTTATTCCACTTTTGACATATCCTTGCCTTACCAAAAGATGTTAAATTAAAATTACTAAAATTTGCTAAAGAAATCCATGACCTACGCCTGTATGTTCCCCTGTGTGCCTGGCATCTGTTCTCCCAGTCAGCAATTAATTCTTGAGAACCACAATAGTGGAATGATTGATTAATAACCCAAATAAGGTAAAAATATATGTACATAATTGAATTTAATACCCTAATATTTCACAATCTAGGTCCTTCTGCATATAACATCTTTTGTGGCATCCTTCTGCAGCAGATGGGGGAAAGTAATATGTCACACACAGCACCTAATTAGTAAATTCACTTTGACAGTGTTTCAAGCCAGCATGTGAAAAACAAAGATGTTAGGTGGGATAATATAAAATTTAATTGTGGCCCGTCAAACAAACTCTTAGAATAGCATCATAAAAGTATCAGAGTGGAGTGGCGATCTGAAAACTAAAGCAAGCATGGCTGGATCGATTTATGACTGATTTGACCAAATCAACAGCCCAGAAAAGAAAACCAGCTCTTAAATTTGGACTGAAAGCTTGACAGAGAGTAAGACAGCCTGACCTCCACGCTTAACACATTCCATAAGTAGACAGCAAACATTAAAAATGCCCCGTAGCTCAATGTCTTCAGCCAAAAAGAACTAATCCAATTGAGCGAGACCAAAGGAAACGACTGGGAATGTATGGTTTCGGGATGTCTCTGAGGTATTCAAACCTGAGTCAATTTAAGGACTTGTAAGTTAATAACTAGGACTTTACACATAATCCCGTACTTTACAGGTAGCCAGTGACGGTTTTATACAACCAGGGTAATGTGATTTTCATGCTTGGTGTCAGTCAAAATGTCAGTAACTGAGTTCAAGACCAAGAGAAGTTCCTGGTTCAGTCTGTTAGAGTTCCCTGAAGGCCGGGCAGGCAGGTGTAGCCTGCATGTTTGGGAGACGTGAGCATACGCAGTTAGGCAGAGCAGGAGCAGCAGAAGAATGGAGAGGGGAGAAGGTTGCTGGGCCACAGCAACATTTAAAGGTGTGTCTGGCAAATAATTAAAGGGGGGGAGGGCTTAAAAGATGCATTGGATGAAAGGTTAAATGCAAATTCATAGTAGAAATCTTAAGAGCCAGCAGCCTTCAAAGCTGCAGTTCTGGGTAATTTTCAGATTTGCAGTAACGGTGAGAAGCCAGAAGCAGTAAGGACTTTTTTCTTAGTGTGATCCTTCATCAGTTGTTAATAGCCAGAAAGAGAATAACCAGAGGTTAGGTAGATAGGAAGTGAGTTTCAGTTCCATAGGGCAAAAAAGAATGGTTTTAAACACACACACACACACACACACACACACCTTACTTAACAAATGCATGTGTACACAGCCCAGGCTAGCTTTAAACTCATGAATTTCCTGCTTCAGTCACTTGAGTGCTGGGATTACCCAAATATACTACACCACCCTCCACTGAGTTGTTGTTGTTGTTGTTGTTGTTGTTTCTAGACAGGGTTTCTCTGTATAGCCCTGGCTGTCCTGGAACTCACTTTTAGACCAGGATGCCTCGAACTCAGAAATCTGCCTTCCTCTGCCTCCCACACCCTCGTCTGAGATGGATATCATAAATTCATTGATTAATTCTATTTTTAAAAAGAGATTGAGCCAAGAACTGTGTGTGGGTTAAGATTATGTTTTGATTTCCCAGTAGAAATTTAGTGATGTCAGACAATATGATCATTACAGATTTTTTTCACTAATTTATGCTGAGAAAAACAAAATGGGAAAGCCACTCAAACTCATTGCACACCCTTAATATGTTCTAACACAGCACTAGGTACTGAGCACACATTCTTTTCTCTCATTTTAATATTGCAATGCAGTAGTAATGGCAAACAGAACTAGTAAACGGTCACTCAGAGGACTGTGTCATGCTAACTCCTGACCTCCTGACATCTGTGTGCAAACCACTTGCACCAACTTCCTTGGTTCTGGTTAGAAAGGCAGAATCTCAGGCTCACACATGACCCTTGCAAGGAAATGCGTGGTAATGAGGGCCCTCAGCAAGGAAGTCCACTCATAGAGAAGCCTTGAGGTAGCATTAGGCAGTCAGATGAGGAAATGAGACATTTTCTGCCTGGCTCTTGCACATATACAGAAGGTCATGGGCTCTGATGAAGAATCATTCCATGGAAACCTATTGAGCAACAGCTATGCATTACAAGATAGATGTCAAGATAGAAGGTTGTCGAATAAAATTATCTAGATTTTGTTTTGGATCCTCATCTTTATGACCTTGAGCAACCTAATCTGGAATCCCTCAGTTTCAGTGTTTGTAAAGTGGAACTGTGGTAAGGTGTATAGGAAGAGCCCAGGGGTTGCCATATCCCAATAGTTCACATTCTGGGGTATAGAAGCTGTGTATAGTATGGGAAAAAACTTATTTGACACCCCCTCACCCCATTCCATCAAGGAACTTAGTTTTGAAAAAGGAAGCAGTCACTCCTAGGTTTAATGGTTGCAAATGCTGCATTTGAAGAGCAGTGAACTCTGGAAATAAAAAGCTTGCTACCTGAGAGAATGAGAGAATATTTCTGAGGTAATGGGACTTTCTTCTTCTGTGGTCTAAAGCTTGATAAGGAGACTTTCATGGCAGAGAGACCAGCATTAAAAATTCTTTTTTGTTTTTTGAAAATTTTTATTAGATATTTTCTTTATTTACATTTCAAATGTTATCCCCTTTCCTGGTTTCCCTTCTGAAAGCCCCCTATCCCATCCCCCCTGCTTCTATGAGGGGGGATGTGCTCCCCAAACACCCAACCACCCACTCCTGCCTCTCCATTCTGGCATTCCCCTACACTGGGGAATCGAGCCTTCACAGGACCAAGGGTCTCTCCTCCCATTGATGCTAGACAAGGCCATCCTCTGCTACATATGCGGCTGGAGCCATGGGTTCTTTCATATGTACTCTTTGGTTGGTGGTTTAGTGCCTGGGAGCTCGGGGGAGGGGGCTGATTGATATTGTTGTTCCTCCTAGGAATTGTACACTGCAGTGGCTGAGTAAGGGTACTGAGTACAGAGACAAGGGGTCCTGGCCTGTGGATAAGATTGACAACTGAAAACTCCTACTCAAACAACCTGGAGATAAAGTCACAGAATCAAAAATATTCTTGTGACAGGGATAGAGAGGTTGCTTAGTTGACAAAATGTTGCATCCTCAGAACCCACATAAAAAAAAAAAAAAGCCAGACATGGTGTATCTGGGGAGTACCTAGTACTGGGGAGGCAGACACAGATGAATTCCTGGGGCTCACTGGCTAGCCAGCTTAGCCTACTTGGTGAACTCAAGGTCAGTAAGAGACCCTGTCTTAAAAACAAGATTGGATCTAGAGAGACACCTCTTCTATAAGTTGGCTTGGACATGTTGTATTATCATAGCAATAGAAAAAAAAAACCCTAACAAACAGGTCTAATTATTTTAGCTTTGAAATCACAGATATAGCAACTTTGTATTTAAGTATCTTCCCCTTAATTCATTAACACACTCTGTGTTGACGCCCGTGCTACATATGGTCTTCTTCTTTCCTGAAATGCATGTAAAATTAGTTCATGACAACAGCAACTCCAATTTTAGTAGTACTAGACCATACAGTGAATGCATGCTGAGCATCATCTACCATGCTAGACAGATACTTGCAGCAGTAAGCAGGACTTGATATCCGTGGTCATGACTTTCAGGTACCTCAAGACTTTGTGATCAAATATCCAGCTGTCACAGCTCTCACTACTTTCCCAAGTATTAGTATTGTTTAAACATCGATTTACTTTTTAAATTTTTATTTATTTTTTATTTTATTTATTCATTTATTTTTTACAGTCCAGACGTTATCCAGACCCTCCTGGTCTGCCCTAAGACAGTTCCTCATCCCATCCCTTCTCCCCCTATGTCCCTATCACAAACCCCACCCCGCCAGGCCTCCCCATTTCCTGGGAGTCTCAAGTCTCTCGAGGGTGAGGTGCATCTTCTCTCACTGAGATCAGATCAGGCAGTCCTCTGTTGTAAATGTGTCAGGGGGCCTCAGACCAGCTAGTGTATATTGCCTGGTTGGTGGCTCAGTGTCTGAGAGATCTAGGGAGTCCAGGTTAGTTGAGATTGCTAGTCTTCCTATGAGGTTGCCCTCCTCAACTTCTTCCAGCCTTTCCCTAAGTCAACCACAGGGGTACCTGGCTTCAGTCCATTGGTTGGGTATAAGTATCTATGTCTGACTCTTTCAACTGTTTGTTGGGCCTCTTGGAGGACAGCCTCTTGTCTGTTGATTTACTTTTTAAATGCTCTATGAGAACTAGTCCTGCCCCTTTACGACTGTAGAACTCCAGAGAGTGGGTCCTGCACTTCACTTGGGCAACACAGGAGAGCTAGCCCTGGTGGTGAAGGCATGAGGGAGCCAGTCCCAAGGGTGTGAGAGTGGGAGAGCTAGCCCAGACCCTCACAGGCTGTGGCACTTGGGAGAGTGGACATGGCACCTTGACTGGGTAGCATAGAGGAGCTGGCTCTGGTGGTGTGGGTGCAAGTACACCGGCCCCTAGGGCATGAGAGCAGGAGAGATGACCCTGCCTCCTGCTGATGGTGGCCTAGCCAGAGCAGTTCTGGAGAGCTTTCCCTGGTGGTGCATATAAGGGAGAGCTGGAGGAATGATGATCTCAGCTGCCACCCATGGCCAGATCCAGGGATTTGAATTGGTCCACCCCCAAATCTACATCATCTGCAAATCACAGGGACATGGGAAAGGCCAGACCTGCAGATCCAATACTGCAGGATCTCCACAATACGAGGCAACAACAGGATAACTAGGAGGAATCTTGGTAAGAATCCAATACTGATGGTGTTGTAGAAGCCATAGACCTTGAACCAAACCAATGACTCATCACAATGAACATTTGCAAGTGAAGATATGTGGACAAAGGGATATACTGTGAGACACAATGTGACATACTACAGCTTCCATGATGAGATGTTTTGTATACTTTTTAAATTTTTTTTTTTTTTTTTGTTTTGGGAGGTGAGGTTGCAAGGGTGAGTGGTGGACATGAGGGGATGGGAAGATGTACTGGGGTACATGGTGTGAAACTCACAAAGAATCAAAACAAAGTTTAAAAAAATTCAAATGACAGTGTCTTGGGGGTATTAGTTGTCTTGAGCAAAGCACCTGCATAATGGAAAATACACATTTTAAAATCATCTTCACATGTATTTTTTCTTCAAAAATGAAATATCTGAGTATAGTTTTTAAAGCCATCGTTTGAATGACAAATGGACCTGGAAGAAAAATGGGGGGCACAGTGGGATAAGGTTCTTTGGAATTGGTTGCTAAACATGAGTCAATCTGATTGGAAAATGTCCTATGGGGTATAAAGTTCTACTTCCATATAACATTTGATGGTAATGAGGATTATGTTCCTTCTATGCAGATAGTTAGAAAATAAAAGATTGGGTTTTATTTTCTTAAAAAAAATAAAGCTTCATGAAAAACAAATAAAGCCATGGGGGCTGGAGAGATGACTCAGTGGGTAAGAGCACTGGATGATCTTCCTGAGGCTCCAGGTTCTGTTCCCAGCACCCACATGTCAGCTCACATCTGTAACTTCAGATCCAGGGAGAATCTCCTGGTCTCTGTGGATACCACACACAGATGATTCACAAACATAAACACAGGCACATTTAAAACAAAACAAAAGAAAACAAGCCTGGGGATTGTGGTGCATGACTGGAATCCCGGCTGTGAGAGACAGTGGCTGGAGATTGAATGTGAGTTCAAGAGAAGCCTCATCTACATAGAGAGGTCTGTGCCAGTCAGGATGACAAAGAAGGACCATGTCTCCATACAAAAGAGGAAAAGAAAGAAAGGAGAGGTAGATAGTGGGAGGGTGTCTTAGTCAGGGTTTCTATTCCTGCACAAACATCATGACCAAGAAGCAGGTTGGGGAGGAAAGGGTTTATTCAGCTTACACTTCCATACTGCTGTTCATCACCAAAGGAAGTCAGGACTGGAACTCAAGCAGGGCAGGAAACAGGAGCTGATGCAGAGGCCATAGAGGGTTGTTACTTACTGGCATGCTCAGCCTGCACACTTATAGAACACAAGACTACCAGCCCAGAGATGGCCCCACCCACAAGGGGCCCTTCCCCCTTGATCACTAATTGAGAAACTGCCCCACAGCTGGATCTCACAGAGGCATTTCCCCAACTGAAGCTCCTTTCTCTGTTGACACAAAACTAGCCAGTACAGAGGGGATGGGGAGGAGGTAGGGAGGAAAAAAGTCTGATATTTGCATGTCTGTTATTTTGCTAGGTAACAGTGTGATGAACGTAATCAGAAATGTCTGTCTTTTGATGCTTACTTTTTAGAAAATACTTTCATTAGCTCCAATATACTTAGAGCCTAAAGGATGGCAATTGATGTAAATATGTAAAATTCTCATTGAATCAATATACTCGCTTTGCTTTTTTTTTTCTTATTAAAATCTAAAATTCTGAAGTTCTCTAAAACTCCATCACTTGTGTCTCTTGGGAAGAAATGTGTCATATAGCCTACATCTTGGTCATCTTTGTGTCTCCAGATGGCTCTGTTGGTGCTCCATGGCTGCAAGAGAGGAGTTGTCGGCTTAATTTCGGAGCAGCAGCAGCAATGGAAGACTAGAACTTGTCTCCTAGCTACAGATGTGCAGAAACAACGTTGGAAGTCAGGTGCAGCTGGGGAAAAACAGAACTCTTTACCATGTCTGCTCTCAGGAGTGAATATGATCAAAGTACATTGTATACATGTATAAGAGCCTCTAGAAATTAATAAATTATTATATTTTAAACTCTTACCTGGTTAAAAACAAGTCACAAGTGGGAAGTTTAAACTTTGCTTGAGGAGCCATGGGTACTTCTATTGGAGAATAGGAGAAGAAACCAAGACCTGCCCCAGACTATTACTAGGATGCTATTGGTTTTAGAACCAAGTTAGTCTTGGCAGGGTCTTAATGAACTGTGGAAGTGTCGCACAGCTCTCCTACATCCCTGAGTACCAGAGACAATAGGATACATCTAGGGGAACATGCGACCTCAAAGAGCCATACCCAAAGCCAAGTATAAATCCGAGAGCTTTCTCTTGCTTCCAACTCCAACTCCTTGGTAACCCATTTCTCTTCCTAGTGGTGTGATCTAACTTTGCATCCTCCCCCTGCTCCCTTGGAACTCTTACTAAGAATCTCCGTTGAGGATGCTCTGGATTTACTCCAGATCCCATAGCTGGGCTTTGGATTTCAGTATCTCATTCCTAGCTTGATCCTCAAGAGAAGCAAGAGATATACTCTGCCCTAATGAAAACAATAGGATTTTGGGCAGAGTCTGAGAGAAGCCATACTAGCTTTCCAGTAATAAATAAATGAACTCTGACTTGTTTTCTGTACATTGACAGCATGCCCATATGTACACTGATATACACGTCCAGTTTTGAGGCCAACTTTGTCTACCACAAAGTTATGTGCACCAATTGTTTTTAAGTGCTTTTCTGATTGCTGGGAATTGTTTATTACCTAAGCATTTTGAGTTATTAGATTCAACTTTTAAAGTTTCTTCGTTAGTCCTTAACAAAACTAAAGCAAACAACTTTGTTATGCGACTAAGTCTACAAAGATTTTTATAGAAATTTGTTCATGTACAATAAAAAACCAACTCTAGTATAAAATAATTATTTAATCATTTTTTAGAAATCATATTTTTTAAAGATTTATTTGTTTATTATATATAAGTACACTGTAGCTGTCTTCAGACACACCAGAAGAGGGCATCAGATCTCATTACCGATGGTTGTGAGCCACCATGTGGTTGCTGGATCATTTTTCAAATCTTGACAAACATTCACATTTTTTTTTTGTTCTTCTCTCATATATACATAGCAACTGCAGTTTCCCCTTCCCTTCCCCCAGTCTCTCTCCCCCCCACCCCCTCTCTTCCCCTGGACCACCACCCTCTCCTATTCTCAGAAAACAGCAGGCTTCCCAGGGATAACAACCAAACATGGCATAAAAATACCAGGCACATACTATTACATCAAGGCTAGATAAAGCAACCCAGTAGGAAGAGAAGGATCTTGCAAATAGGCAAAGAGTCAGAGACAGTCCCAGTCCCAATGTTAGGAATATCACAAAGCCACCAAGCCACGCAGCCGTAACATCTATGCAGAGGACCTTCATATTAATGAGGGTTTATTTATATTACCTTTAGATTCAATGGGTTCTGGAGCCATCTGTAGGTGGTGCTGGTTCTACCCTGCTTCTCTATCCCTGTTAAATTATTGATTATAATCACAACCGGGAAAAACCGGCTCCGTCAGCAAAGTACTTGCCTTGAATGCATGAGGGCTTAAATTCATTTTGAAAATGTCAGGTGTTTCTAGAGAGAAAGCTCAGCAACTTAGAGTGTTCTGTTTCCAGAGCACTTGGGCTTGATCACAGCAGTCACCTCATGACTCAAAATTGCCTATAGCTCTAACTCAAGGGTGTCTGACACCTTTTTCTGGACTCTGTGGGACTTGCACATATGCGGGGAGAGAGAGATAGAGAGAGAGAGAGAGAGAGAGAGAGAGAGAGAGAGAGAGAGAGAGAGAGAGAGAGAGAGAGAGAGAGAGGATATTTTTTTCAATATAGATTAAAAAATAAACAATGGAGATGTTAAAAGGTATTGTAGTCACAAGCCTTTGTAGTCCTAGCACTGAGGAAGCAGAGGAGTGTGAAGCATTATCCAGCCAGAGAAACCTACTAGGCAGGTTCCAAGCCAGTGAGAGACTTTGTCTCAAGACAAAAACAAAACTAAACTAAACACATAGTCGTGGAGCCTGCAGAACAACAGCCAAATTTGTCTTCTGGCCTCCACGTACACACATGCACTCATGCCCATGTAAGCACATATACACACACACACACGTTTTTTTTTTTTTGTTTTTTTGTTTTTAAATTACAAATCATTATATGACACAGGGTCATTGTAGAACCCTGGAAGTCTTAGGCTTTAAAAACAGATAACAAAGAGGGAATTCTGTACATGACAAACAATCCTGACTAGAAAATTCCCATTCTATTTTCATATCTTCAGCAATCTATCAAGGATCTACAGAAATATAGTATATGCTATATGGTCAGTTTAGAAAGTAACTGTACTAGTTAGTGCCTATTTAGGAATGTCAACCATAAGAAATCTGTTAATTCTAATATAATGCAAGCTCCTAAATTTCTTATTTATTCAGTTTTCTTTGGGTTCAATTTATGAAAGTCTTGTGGTTTTCATTATACAAGTCAGACCTGCAATCTTTTTAGTCTTGGAAAGACATAGAATTGTAGTTTGGGCAAAGTGTGTTCCCCAGCCATAGACTAAGCTGAAATTTGCACTTTAGTCACCACAGTGAAGGACATGTTGTTTATAAACGGTCACATGCCACTGTGGGTCATGACAACTACAATATGTGTTTTCTTGAACTTTGAAGCACTAAGCATATTGTAAAAGTGCACCACTACACATTGTGTATGTACATTAAGGGGCATGTCTCAGATACTCTGTAGTTACAAAATCCCAGAGGTGCAGAGGGAACCAACAGTAGTCCAGTGCTCTGTCAAGATTCTTTGTTCTCCTTCTCTTCCATTTGTAGCCACATGGAGTCTCTTCTGCATGGGCAAAATGTTGGTGAACAGTTCTGATCCCAGATGAGCACATTGCCTTTGGATCCACGCTAAGATGGTGAATGAGGAGACCCCTTTGGCCTTAAGTAGCTGACTCAGAAATATTACAATGCGTTAAACAGCACTTTCCACTCTGCAATGTATATCCACTTTTGACCCTCTGTGTGCAACTATAATTTATATTTACTATATGTATAATATGTATAATTTATTTTTATATTGCTTCTAATGTTTCAAAATAAAAGTTCAGAGGATACTTCCTTTGCTGGACTTCCTGCTTTCAGCAGTAGCCAGATGGGGTATGGCTTTATTAAAATTATAAAGGCCAGCAAGGCACCATCCAAAGTCTCTGCTGTCCTTACCCACTGTAAGCATTATGTGTAATCAGATCCAATAAAGCCCCTGGCCCTTACTGGTGATGATTTCCTGGACTTTTTAAGCAGATGATAGGTATCCATAGTTTTGCTTTTAGTCAATTGAATTTATATGTCTGGAGCAAGAAAGGGGATGTTTTAAACCTATCTAACCAGGTCTTGAATTTGGGGTCAGAGATATATGGTAACTCCTGCACCAGTCTGCAAACATACGGTGTCCCAGATGGGAGTAATAATAACTTTCCTCTTATTTTCAAAACTGCATTATAGAATATGTCTGCTGGCTTCCTCCTCAGTGAGTTTAATTCACACCAATATTTTAAGGAAGATTAGAAAAGGGGAGGGGAGAAAGAAAACATCTCTGACAGCACAGAAAGTCCAGTTTTCATGTGTCTCTTTTACAAAAGATTCAGAGATAATTATAGTGTGTAACAGATCCTGTAGGCTCCTTTTGTGAATCAAATCAACTATGTATTGTGACCTGTGCTGAAGAGCAATATGCACAACAAAAATGCATATTTTAGCCCAGATCTAGAGTGTGTTTCTTCTCTAAAATAAGCTTCACTACTGATTCTTCTCTTTTAATCCAGCTGCAAATCAATCCCACAGTTTTCTATGCTTCCACTTTCATTTACTTGGAATATTGGTCTTAAGAGAGAGGCCATATCTTCACCACCAGCAGCAACTGAAAGGAGCTACAGTGGTACCCATGACTTTTTACGGCTTGCTTTGCCTCTGAGATGGTTTTCACCACATTGGTCAAATTTGCTGGGGTTGTTTGGCCTCTTAGAGGTAACAAAAAAGGGGGGGGGGCAGAGACTCAGCTCCTACCTGATAAGGGCCCTTGAGAGACTGGCCACAGAATCATGGACCCAAAGCAGACAGGTGTAGAGCCACGCTGCTGCTGTCTCCATGTGAAGAGGGGAAGAGGAGCGGCGTCCTAACTAACATAGGTCTGAGTTCTATACTCTTCAGGAGCGGACTACTAGAAGCAAGAGGTGAGGTGGTTCAGTGGGTAAAGGTACTTGCTGTCAAGTTCGTTGACCCAAGTTTGATCTTTGGAACTCACTGGGTGGAAGGAGAGAATCAACTTCAGAGAGTTGCCATCTGACCACCACATGCACGCCATCACACATACATGTGTACACACCCACACATATATATACATCATAAGGGATAGGATAGAATAGAAGCTAGAGCTGGGAGAGTTAGGCTGTTATCCGTTCTGGGTATTGAACCCAAGGCTTCATGCATGCTAAGCAAGAGTTCTACCGTTGAGCTCTAGCTCCAGCCAGAACCAGGCATTTCGTCTCTTGACATATAGCCTGAGAAGTTCTGAAGAGGAGTGTCTGGCATATAGTGGGCTTCTCATGAATATGCACAAAATAAATGTATAAATAGTTTCCAGAGGCTCAAGGTCCTAAGCCAGTTGAGAACAAATGATTCTGCCATGTAACACACACACACACACACACACACACACACACAGAAACACAGACACACACTGACATACACAGAGACACACAAACACAGACACAGACACACACAGGGACACATACCACAGACACACACACACACACACANACACACACACACACACACCCCAGTGATATCAGGTCAAGTTAGTGAAAAGAGCATCTGGGCCAGACTGGGGAGATGGTTCAGCCAGTTAAGTGCTTGCCATACGAGCATAAGGACTGGGATCAATCCCCAGAGCTCACTTAATTGTTTTTAAAGATTGCCATTATTATATTATTAGTGCTGTATGTATATGTATGTGTGTTTGCATGGTGTGTTGAGGCATACATGGCATGGTATATGTGCAGTGTTCAGAGGGCAACTTTGTTGTCTTTCTATCTTATACCTGGGCGTTGAAAATGGAACTCAAGTCACAGGGTTTGTGGACCAGGCCCTTGTACCCACTGGATCATAACACTGGACCTGGAACCCCATGCACTTGTGGTGTGTAGCCTGCACTTGTATCCTGAGATCTGGGGAGGTGGAGACAAGCAGATCACTGGTGCTTGAAGTCCAGTGTTTGTGTGAAAGATGCTGTCTAAAAAAATCAATGGATAGAACCACAGAGATTGCTTACTGGCTTAGAAAAATTGTTTCTGTTGCAGAGGACCTGGGCTCAATTCCCAGCATTCATATGAAGGCTTACAACACCTGTAACTCCAGTTCTTTTTGATCTGGCACCCTCTTCTGATTTCCACAGGCACTGGTACACACATGGTGCACATTTCTAGAAGCAGACAATGCACTCATACACTTAGGTTAAGAGCAGTGGCTGCTCCTCCAGAGGTCCCGAGTTCAATTCCCAGCAACCACATGGCGGCTCATAACTGTCTATAATGAAATCTGGTGCCCTCTTCTGGTGTGCAGACATATATGCATGCAGAACACTGTATACTAAATAAATAAATCTTTAAAAAATAAAGATACAAACTAAATAAAACTAAAAGTATTTTTAAGATTATGGTATCTATACAACGACAATCACTCTCAGGCTTACATATGCATCTGTATGTGTGTGCGCACACATACACACACGGATAAAACTTAATTACTTCTTTATATTGCTTTGGTAGAGGAACTTAATGACTGAATTTTCTGGAACAAATAGCTTGGAGTATTAGCTTTCTTTTCTATAAACTGAGATAACCTTGGATCTATCTATTTCACAGAGCTTTCTCATACAAAATTAGATCATGGACAGCAAATGCTG
This sequence comes from Mus pahari, assembly GCF_900095145.1. Classification (NCBI taxonomy): domain Eukaryota; kingdom Metazoa; phylum Chordata; class Mammalia; order Rodentia; family Muridae; genus Mus; species Mus pahari. The sequence continues at coordinate 171,322,191 of NC_034590.1, forward strand.
CATGATAGTAGAGATATTATCATGATCAGCAAATGATCTTTCCAGTTTGGTCCATTAATTACAACAGTGCTACCTGCAGTAAAGTTTAGGCAAGGATGCTGTCTGGTGATGCCAGACTTCTGCCAGGGGACATGCTGGGTGCTAACTTACTGGATGCTTGTGAGTGGGAACCAGTTGTGCATAAGCCAGGGGTCACAGAGGTGTGTAAAGTGGGGTAGGAGAACATAGGGAAGCAGTCAAGAAGAAAGCAGGGCAAGCTGAGGCTCAAGCTAAGCATCTCACACAAGTCCCACAGGCTGCACTTCCCACAACCAGTCCATACAGAAGATTCTGGTGCAGCTTAGAGAACCCTCAGTGGACATGATTGTCAATATCTACAGAAGTCCAAGGCACTGGTAGGTGAATCTACTTCCAGCTACAGGCACCTGAAATCAGGTAGTTTTAAGGAAAGGAGCTGGTACATTCTAGGAGGGCTGGGGTAAGGTTCTGTCAAGTACCAAAGATGCACTGGAGAGCAGAGGGCAGAGACAGAAAGGACAGATGGGTAGACTTGTCCACACTACATAGAAAGAGACCACAGGACTTAATGGACCTGTGCACTCTAGGCATCAGATATAAAAACCCACTTGATCCTCAGGGAGGTGCCTAATGTGCATGTTCCAACCACCCAACTGTGCCTCTCCTGTACATCTCAGGTGGAGCGCTTCCCTCAGGCTCTGACTCTGGGACCATGAATGTTTCTCTTGGCCTGACTAGAACTCAGAATGACCCACTCCAGCCACCCAATGGAAGAACATAAAAACAGCTGGCTTTCCTCAGCCTGTTACTGAGACCCCTCCAGTCACTGCCATGAAGGACCTGAGGAGGAAATCCAGAGCCATTCAGGGAACTTTCTAGAGGAAAGTGGCAGAAGTAGAGAAGGCACTGACTCAGAAGGAACCCATCATGTACCCAGTGTACCCAACCCACACTGCCTTAATTTTTCAATGTCCTTTGAAGAATGCAAATAATTCTTTGAAAATGTGGAAATATTATACTACTCATACTTATTGTAAAACAGTTAAATATAATGGGTTTCCCAAGGATTTATAATGGGTAAGTATGAAATTTATTGGGTTGTTGAGAGGAAGCCATAATGGTTTGGATCTGAAAGAACTCAAAGGTTTCATGCTACAGACTTGGTCACCAGCCTGTGATACTATGGGAAGATGAAGTAACCTTTAGGTAGTACCAGCCACTATGGAGGTAAGTATAGAGGTGCCTCAAAAAAAAACTAAAAATAGACCTACCATGTGACCCAGCTATAACACCTGGGTGTTTGCCCCAAAGAGTCCAAATCAAATTATGTCAGAGATACTTGCATGCCTGTCTTTATTACAGCACCATTCACAGTAACTAAGTTATGGAACCAGACTAGGTGTCCATTGACAGAGGAATTGATAAAGAGCATGTGGTATCAATACAACTCACAGACCATATGAATCTTAACAAGAAGGAAGGCCAAATTGTGGATGCTTCAAACCCACTTAGAAGGGGGAACAAAATAATCATGGGAGGCAGAGGGAGGGACCTGAGTGGAAGAGGGGAGAGGGAGGAAAAAGGAGAGGGGGGGGGAAAGGAGGGACAGGACTAGGTATGAGAAAAGACAGGAGAGAAGTACAGAGGGTCAGGAAATTGAATAGAAATAGGAGGCAGTGGGGGTGGGGAACTTGGGAGAACAACTAGAAAGTCCCAGATGTCAGGGATGCAAGAGGCTCCTATGACCCAATGGGGATGACATTAGCCGAAACACCCAATAGCAGGAAGATAGAACCTGCAGAGACTATCTCCAGTAGATAGACAAGGCCCCCTGTGGAGGGATGGCGTCACTCACCCATCTAAAAAATTTTAACCCATGTCTAAAGGAAATGCAGGGACAAAAAAAAAAAAAAATGGAGCAAAGGCTGAAGGAAAGGCCATCCAGAGACTGCCTCACCTTGGGATCCATCCCATCTGCAGACACCAAACCCCGACACTATTGCTGATGCCAAGATGTGCTTGCAGATAGGAGCCTGGTATGGCTGTCCTCTGAGAGGCTCTGTCAGCACCCGACTAATTCAGATGCAGATACTCACAGCCAATCATTGGACTGAGACTGGAGACCCCAATGTATGAGTTAGAGGAAGGGCTGAAGGAGCTGAAGGTGATTGCAACTCCTTAAGAAGAACAGTATGAATTAACCAGACCCCTCAGAGCTCCCAGGGACTAAATCACCAACCAAAGAGCATACACATGGGCCTGTCCATGGCTCCTGCTACATATGAAGCAGAGGATGGCCTCATCTGGCATCAGTGGGAGGGGAGGCCCTTGGTCCTGTGGATGCCCCAAAGAAAGGGGATGCTAGAAGGATAGGGTGGGAGTGGGTGGGTAGGTGGAGTAATATCCTCTTAGAGACAAAGGGCAGGGGTGTGGAGTAGGGGTCTGTGGAGGGGAGCTCGGGAAGGGGGATAACACTTGAAATGTAAACAAATAAAATGATTACTAAATAAAAAAGTGAATAAAAGAATATGTGGTATATACACAATGTCTAATTTTCAGCCATTAATAAGAATGAAAATATGTTGTTTTTCATAAACACATATGCAACTGGAGATGATTATATTAAATGAATTAAGCTAGCCTCATAAACAAGAGTTTTATATATATATTCTCTCAATTGTAGTTCTTACACATTTATATAGAGACATAAAGTTATATCTGTACAGGTAACATGGACGTAGAAGAGAAACTGTCTTGGGAATTTAAGGGTTATGGTAGCAGGAGGGGAGCAGAAAGGGGAAGGGCGGGATAGAATGGGAGAAATATGCTCAATGTGCAATACATTTGTATGAAAATGCTCCCTGCAACCTATATCACATACCAAAAACACATACAATTGAGAAAAATCTTAAATATGTTTAAAACTTGTTTTTGCTGCATAAAGAAATATCAGTATCATAGCCAGCTTGCTGTTTGCAACGATCCAGGTAGATTTCTAAGTTTCTTAAGGCCAAGGTTTCTGGGTTTTATAGAAATAGAGAATAGCAGGAGACCACAAGTTAGAAGAGAAGAAGGTTGGGAAGGGGAAGAGGCATGGTAGGAATGGAAGAGGAATAAGAGATGGTCTGGAGTGAGCATGATAGTAATACACTATGTACAGGTAAAATGCCGAAATGAAACCAGCTGCTGTGTATAATTCATACTCACTAGAACAAACACTTAAAACAGAGATAGGAGGAAAGGAGATGAACAGGACATGGAGTTTAACCTGAGCTTCAGACAACTCACGCTCATTATATCCACTCCATGACTCCTAGAAAACAAGTTTACATGGGGTAATTTTCCCCAAAATTGTTTGCTTAAACTGAATGAGACATCATTTCAATTCATCAATCAGTTTATTAAATTATCAAACTCTTACAGAGCAGAAGCTAGGTGCTAGGTATATATCTACATGACTTTGAAAAATCCTACCTAATCCACCAGACATCAGAATCCACGAATATAAAAAATGTCATGCGTAATAGTCTATCATTAGAATTTTAAATCTCTATGGTATCTTTATTTGGAGGGTCAACACAATCTGGATTTCATGACTCTCAGAATAAAGTTTTGTATTCATAATTTTCCTTTGAGTATGGAAGTAGAATATGTCCAAGTTTTTTTTTTTTTAAGATAAACAACAGAAACGTACAGAGAAGGCAATAAAATCGCCCTCCACAGAGGTGACCTTGTAGAAATCTATGAAATAAGTAGCTTTAATGTCTGCTCCTACTGTCAGAGAACACGCAAGGTCTAGCCACTCTCCAGCCTGTCTTCCTGTTTCCCTACAGCCAGTGCCTTTGCCACTATCTGGAAGGACTTCATTTGTTTGGTGTTTATTTGTGCCCTGGCTCTTATTACTAGGATCAAGCCCTCATTTCCATCTCCCATGCAGGTACATAGTTGGTGCTCAATAAACCTTTCATAGATGAATTCTTATCCTTTCTTTGATATGTATTGCTCTCTGTGGCCAGTTTAGCACGATAACAGCACACTGTACCTTTGGTTATAGGTGTTACATAAGTAATAATTATGTTCATGATTACTTAGATCAAAAGTGAAAAAAATTTAGAATTTTGTCTACATTTTAGCAACCAATATAACCTCCACTTTTAAACAGATTAAAATAGTTTAATAATTTTGCAAACAAACCCTTCAAAATGTGAGTGAGGTCTGCTGTTTTTTTATTTTAATGGATTTATCTTCTCTCTCCTGAGACCCTCATGGGTGGAAGTTTGGCAGTATACATTTTACACAAGAGCACATTTAACTAGGTCAATAATGACATTTCCAGTGTCTTGTAAGACCAGAGTTTCACTTTTCCTCCAGATGCTTGGCGCACCAGCACTAGGTGTGAAAAATTCACCTTGTTTTAGGGAAATGGAAACAGTGTCTACCCAAGGTGTTGTGGTACATGTCTTCAATCCTAGCACTTGGAAGACAGAGGAATTTCCATGTCTCCTAGCAGCTCCTTCATGGTCTCACAGGTGAGGAAGCTACAAACTACACTAACACTTCCCCAAGTCAGGTGAAGAGTAACATCCAGGTAAGCCTTATTCTGGAGAACGGCAAGAAGTCATGGAACCCTAGAAGGCAGTGCTGGAGAGAGCCCTCAGGTCAGGCTGGGGAGGGAGCTTCCCGCTACTCTAGGAGGAGAAACTCCAAAAGATGTGAGCGTCCTAGAAGCAACAAACAAAAATCTGTATTTAGTTTCATTCCTTGAAAAGCCCACCTTTCCTCCCTTGTATCACTCTGCTCAAAAAAAAAAAAAAAAGGATCAAAATCAACTGAGCACATAACTGTGAGTCTACTCCTCGGTTCTCTATTTTGTGCTTGACTGATTTTTACTTAAGTGTATCACTGTCTTATTATAGCTCCATGGAAAGTTGTAAAATCAGGAAGTGGGAGTCCCCTAATTCTGACCAATGTTTTTCAAGATTGCTCTAGTAGGCGTGTCTAACTCATAGCTCACAGCCTACATGTGAGTGACGATAGTTGTGAATAGATCTGAAACAAAATCATAGACTCACTTAAAACATCATGAGATCTTTTTTCCAGTTTTAGTAAATCAGTCAGGCAGTCCTTGAACATAAACTTTAAAAATAACAATGTCGTGCTGCATTGGCAAAAGGCTGGGCAACCCTTCTCAGTATTTAAGGTCCTTGGATTTTCCTTATGAATGTTAAAGTTAATATATCAATGTCTTAAAAAAAAAAAAAAAAAAAAAAAAAAAAAAAAAAAAAAACCTGTTAGACTTTTCTTTAACATTGCCCAGGATAGCCTTGAACTTTTGATCCTTCTTCGTCAGCCTCCTGTGTGCTGGTGAGGGCTGGGGTGACAGGCTTGCAGGCCATACCCAGCTTTGCTTACCTCACGACAAATTTAAAGGTCAGTTTAGGAAGACTCTACCTTAGCAACACTAGTCCTCTAACTAGAGGTCAGCAAGCTATCATTCGCAAGCAAAATGTAGCTTACTTTTATTTTTCCCTGAGCTATGAGGGTTTTTTTTTTTAACATCTTGAAAGTGGTGAAAACCAAACAAAGAATAATATGTCACTGAGAGCCCTGCTCTCTGGCCTCGGAGAGAAGGCTCTCCAACTTCTGCTCTGACACAGCTCGCCATCCTTTCCTCTTCTAATTTCCTCCCTTTTTGATATTTTACAGCTTTCAATTCATGGGTCTTACACCTTGTGTCAAATTCATGTTCAAGATTCATTGTGAGGATTGTTGTTGGGATAGCGAGGACGGTAACATGACAAGCTTGTTTGTTTTCTAACAACTCAAATTACAGGTTAGGAATATTAAGGTATATTTTAATAACACTGTGGAAGGAGGGCGAGGAGCAGAGGAAGCCTACCCTATTTCAATTGAGAGGTGCTAGACAAATGGCTTAGGGTGGTGGGAGGAAAAAAAAAAAGAGGAGTTTTTTTTTTCTTTCCTAAATCATTTCAAAGGAAGGAAAGGCAGGATTGGTAATGGATTGGATAAAGAGGATGAAAGGGACGCGAGAGTCAAAGACAACTTCAAGGTTTCCAGCCTGTGATGTTAAATGGCTCGTCCATAGTGATTTTTATTTGGTTTACTTTATCATCTGGACACACAAATGGGATTTCCCCACATCCAGCTATTGTAGCTCCCTACATTCAGATTTACTATTGAAATTCCCTTCTATCTCTTCACACCCTGTTAGTGAACAGGTAGTATTTTGATGGATGTTACATGATCAGAGAAATCCCAGGTTTTGGTGGCATGTGGAACACAGCTCCCTCTAAATCCTCACTTTAATTAATCATCCTTAATATTTGAATCAAAATCTGTCTACACGAGCATCTCTCAGAACACTATTTTTTTTACAACACCGTTTGTTCAGAAATTACACTAGCCCTCTACAAAATTTTATATTATTTATGACATTTAAATTTGTGATTTTTTTTTGACACTCTTTTTCTATCCTTTTGGCTTTCTTTTGAAGTCTATTAAACCTCCTTAAAAATATTTATGTGTGTTTAGTTAACAAAAGCGCCTGCAAGTCGAATCCACGCTGGGAAAAGGTTCAGGTAAGCTCTCTATATAAGCTTACAGACAATTGTGTAAATCTTCAGCCATTAAAGAGAAAGGAGAAAAAAGCCACCCTCATTACACCGCTGTCATTTGCTCTTCATCTCCTGTCCTCTTTAGCAGCATTAAGATGGGATGTAAATTTGCCAGTTAATGCTGTTAGAAAATGGATGGTTCAAGGAGGGCAGGAATTAGAGATCAGTATTAGGTGCAGATAAGCTCCTTTGCCTCCGCAGTGGCGGCTGCTTAACATTCATGGGAAAATCATCATCAAACAGCGTTATCACAGCTCTGTTGATGGCTGAGGAACTTCATCACTATGATAATTTTTTTTATAGCTGTGAGCCAAAAAGCTCCCTTTTATTTCTGCTGTCTCGAGCTGTGATAGAAGCCTGTTTATATGGGGAGAATACAGCAGGCCCTGGGCTCCACAGCCGGGTTTGATTTCTTCTTCCCTCCCCTCTGCACCCTGCTCCTGTGTGTTGCACTAAACAGCCCTACTGATAAAAATACATACATAGAGAGGAAAATGGAAGTCCTCCAACAATCCTTCAAAGCAGAACAGATATTTTTATGATCAGTAATTCAAAGTTTGACAAGTAATGCCATTCTGTAATGAAACTGTCATCCATTTTATTGTGGGCAAAATGTTAAGTCTGTAAATGGAACACAGAGGGGTTGGGGGCAGGAGAAAGGCAGGGAAAATAATGTCTGGCTTTGCCTACCTGGAAAGCAACCATTCTCCCTTGTGAATATATTTCCCCAATGGGCTGCGCCCATCAAGCTCCTTCCCTGTAATTATTCTGGAGTCAGGCAGGGTCATCTGGCGACCTGGTCTTTCTTGCTTCCTTTTGGCTCAGTTCTATCCTTGGGTTTGCCGTGTTTGGGGACAATATTGGATGTGTTGCTCAAAACTTACCAAATCAGCCTGAGAACTCATAATCTTAGCACATGTTTGGAGAGCTTCACTTATATCCAAGATAAAAGATGGTTCTTCCTTGCAGTGTGAAGGGGCCATGTTCTTCTGAGGTAGATAAGGAAACTAGTCAAAGAATATTTACATTTATTAAGGTGCTAAAGCGTATGCATCTTTGCAGCTCTGACCTCATTTTTTGGACACTTAGTTGTCTAAGTGGCCCCCACCCCCTCTTGGAGATGCAGCTAGAAGATGTGGTGCTCAGAATCAGTCTTGTATTCCAGACAAAAAAGAACCATCAATTAAACAGTGTGGATTTGGATCCGGGACTGATTGAACTACTTTGGTAATTTACTTTCCACCCGAACTCATTCTGTTTCTTTCCCTGAGAGCCGACTTCTAGTCCTGCCATGGTGGCTGAATTATGCTTGGAGTTTGGAGATAAGGACTTTTGTCTACGAGGCTCAGCTTAGAAGACCAAACTCATTTCCCAGAAGACTAGAGTTTGAATCCAGTTAGGATCCTGGAGGTGAAAGGCTACCTTCCTTATCACTTAAGTATAGCTATTTAAACATAAGTTTAAAAGAGATACTGCAGGATGGAGGGACATCGTTGTCCCTCTAAGGATAATCTTGGGGACAGCTGACTGACTGTTCCCTGAAGATCAGATAACCCTCTTCAGCCCCAAATAGCTTTAGCCACCTCTGACTTCTCAAGATCAAGAGCCAAGGATGCTTCTTCATTCCAAGATTTTCTGGTTCAAGCTTGTTTAAAAAAAAAAAAAAAAACTAAGAAGGTGTTTAATTTTCATGAGCACATTCCTTGAGCTGACTCTAGGTTTAAAACTTAACACCGAGAGTTCCCCTTTGTTGTTGGGGAAGAAATCACAGATCCTCACCACATGGAAGCTATTGGAGCTACTTAATGTTCTGACCTACAGAATGGCTTCTAAACGTAGCCCCAGCGCTACAAGGGCATTTCCTTCAAAAGCCTGCTTCATGACCTACAAGGAGATCTTTTGTGACCACATCTGAAGGATCCTCACCCTCTCCCTCTCATGTTAATGAAAATCCTATGCATTTATCTTCTTAATTCTATGCACATTTACTGCTGGTCTCTCTACCATCATGTAAATGCAATGAAGACCAAATTTGTGCTTTTCTGGTTTTTCTTTTACTTTGCCTCCCTTCACCCCCGCCCCTTGCCCGCTCTATCTCCAATGTCTAGAACTGGGGCAAACTGGGACATGGCAAGCAGTCCATGCTCAGAAAATATTTACAGAATAATCAGATTTTCCATCCCAGGAGTAAGCAATGGAATTTACAATGCAGAACTCAAATCCCAAGAGCAACAGGGATATTTCAGGATACAAGAAGTGACCTTTGTTTTCTAGGTATATTAAGGAAAGGTGGAAGTTTTCATCTTTAACTCTGAAGATGGTCTTAAAGAGGCAGATTCTGAGGAAAATGTGTTTCAGTTATTCTTGGAATGGAACAGGTTGTGGGGAGTCTATGAGCTTGGGGTGAGTACCCCATGCCCGCAGTTACAGGAAGTTACACTTACTTCCCTACCTCATCTGGGGATAAGCCATCAGAGACTCCCTATTTTGGTTATAAAAACTGTATAACTAAGCCATGAGTCACCAGGAACCTTTTTTCTGGTAGATTAAGAAAAGGGTCCTGGGGAAGAAGGCAGGTGGGAGTGCCCATTGGGATGCTTGACAAGAAGTCTAGTTCTCAGAAGGCCTGAGGTCATCACTGTGTCACCTACAAAGGCTTCAAAGCAGCCCTTACAACCCACATAAACTAGGTGGCTAACGTTTAGCAACACTGAAGTCACATGTTTCTGATTCAGTTCCTTTTACACTGACAACTATAAAAAAGGTTTTGAGTTCACAAGAACAAATGACAATGATGGTAATTTCCTTTGGCTCTTTCCGCATGCCATCAGCAATTCTCTGGCTCTCTAATCACTCTTTTAAGCCCACTCATCTATCTCATCTTGAACACACCCTCTTAGAAACAAAAAATAATAATAATTAGCATATTAGTAACTGGGACCCATAATAAAGATATCATGTATGCATAGCTTGTAGGGCTGTGACTCAGTTGTTAATTGATGCACTCTGGAATTAAGGATAGTTAATCTCCTAAGAATTTCATTTACTTTACTAGACAAATTTGTGCACATTCTCATAAGTATTGGACAGATTTATGACAGAGGTCAGCTATAATTCAAATCTAAAATTTTACAAGTATAAACACACACACGCACACACACACACACATATGTGCACACAAGGTATGATGGAACCTAGAGCCTCACATATTAAGAGAGTACTCAGCCAATGATCCATCAGCCTTAATCTTTGTTTTCAAGTTCCCTGTGTCTATCAGAACTTCTGAAAATTATAAAGATAATCTAACCAAACCTGAATTTATGCCAACTGAAAATGAGCATAACGAGCCTGCAATCACTGACATATTCCGATATGAAACTCTGACGTGGATTCTCATGTGAGTCTGCTTATCTTTGAGCCTTTAACAAAATTAAAAGGAAAAACAGTATAACCTGAAAACTATCTCTGTCTCTGGGGTGAGAGAGACAGTTTACTTGATGAAAGCAGCCACAGGCAAGAAAAGATTGCTTGCAAGGGGAAACCTGAAGTGGCCATTTCTGTTGTGTCATGTGATGCAGACTTACATGATGTTTTGCTGAAGCAGACCAATAAGAGGACACGTGATGAGAGAGAGAGAGAGAGGAGAGAGAGAGAGAGAGAGAGAGAGAGAGAGAGAGAGAGAGAGAGAGAGAGAGAGAGAGAGAGAGAGAGAGAGAGTATAAATAAGGTTCAAGGGACAGTGACTGTGCACTTGCATAGCTAGCTGTCTAGATCTTCATTGGTCTCCAGTCTTGACTGATCTTCACTTCATTGAGAGGCATGGCAGAGGACTCCTGGCATTCGGGCTGGTCCTAGTCACTCCAATGACTCTTGCTGACTTGGTGGAGACCTGGTTGTTTCTGGTGGCCCCTACAGCTATTACTGATTTGTGTTTGGTGACACTTTTGAACTGGACTGCTGGCATCCTGACAAACGGAGATTGGAATCAGCCCAAAGAACTACTTCTAAACAGGCCCACATCCCCTTGTCCTATTTACCATCTTTTCTTGCCTACCTCTGGACGGTGGATAGAAAGGGGGTCTAAGCATTTGAGAACCCTTATTAAAGTAGGTTTTGAAAAATCTAAGCCTATAGAAACCTGCTTTCCAGATTTCAATTCTGTTTGGCCTATTGCTTCACTTGGGTCTTCAGAAAGAGCCCTGGCATTTCAGAAATCATTAGGTGAATTCACCATTGATTATTGAATGAACCATGTGTTTTGCTACTTAACCTAAGATATATAGGTTAGGCATATAGGTCAGTTGGCAAAGTGCACGCTTAGCATTCGTAAAACTAGTTCAATTCCACTGTTACACAAACTGGGTATGATGACATGTTCCTCTTATTCCATTTCTTGGTTGATGGAGGAAGATCAAGGATTCAAAGTCACCCTCAATTACTTAAATTTTCAAGGTCGGCCTGAGATGCATGGGGTGGGGGTTGGGGGGATACAAACAACTAAGATGTTTAAACAAAGTGAGCTCAGAAATTCCGCCCCCCCATCTCCAATCTTATATAAAATCTGAAGATCTTCTCGACTACTGCTAAAGTTAGAATTTGTTATCCAGATTTCATATGTTATTTCTGAACGCAGCAGAGTTGAGAGAAAGATCCTTTACAAGTTGATTAGATCATGAGAGATCCGCCTTCAAGAATAGACTAATGCTGTTATCAGGGAGTGGGTTTGTTATCATAGGCTCCTGATAAGAAATAAATGTGCTTCTTTTCCTCCTCTTACTCACTTGTTCTACAGTACAAAAACCCTCACTGACTGTTGCATCTCTATTTCAGACTTCCCAATGAGAGATACAGCTCTTTTCCTTATAAAATTATCTATTTGTTGTACTTCATGCTAACATTGTAAGCCAGATGAAGATAGTTTCATAGGCATGATTCTGCTAAATCATTAGAATGATCCATGTACTTTAAAATTTTTATTATTTATTATTTTCTTTTATTTATGTATTTATATATCCATTTGCCTATTTATTTGTTTGTTTATTGAGAAAGGATGGATGCTTATGGTTCTTTATATTTTCTTACCACATCTTGGCATGGGGATAAAACAAGCAATCCATGTAGGTCCAGCCCACTAGCTACAGACCCTAGGGGCCATGCAGCCTGACTGAAGAGCACACTGGATTACTGCACTGCTCAGGCCTATCTTCTCCTCGATGGAGCTAGAGACTGCTGCTCGCTCAAAGTTTTGCCTTTCACTCTGGGCCTCATTAGTCAGAGCCCAGCCAGGCCACAAGAAAACATCCGAATATATCTGTCACTTCACACAGTTCACAGAGCAGTTTCTACATTTCCTTTGTTACACTATGAATAATTCCAAAGCTTCTCCGGTTTTATTAAGAAGCCTTTCCCTCGGTTTCTCTTTGTTCTTCTCATCTAATCTCTTAATGGAAGTTGCTAATTAAATTCCTATAGCCATTTTTTTAACAGTGTTTTGAATAGCAAAGTCTGTCAACTGCAGAAAGTGTATATTCTTATCAACACGCCTGTTGCCTGGAGGAGCGAAGGCCTTGCTGACAGATGGCTGCTGAGGAAGGCCCAGCAGGCCTCACATCTGCAGCACCTGTCAGCAGGAGCAACTGGAGCAGTGCAGGGCTAGAGAACAGGACCTGTTTGGACTCAATCAATGGAAGCCAGGTTGTTAGAATGTCTGTGAATCTCAAGTGGAACGCAGCAAATTCCAGCCAAGAATCCTGAGCATGCACTTGTAGGTAAGCATCCTCTGAGGCTGTCCCATTAACAGCCATGTATCCCTAGAAATCTAAGTGGTGTCAAATCTCTAAAGGAAATGTTAAGAGCAGCTGAGCGTCTGACATGCATGCCAACACATCCTTTTATTGGACACAAGTTATCAAATTGAAAGTTCCATTAAATCTCCTTGTCACTCTCTGGTAGGTTCTGGGGCCTCCAGGAATGTTGGGTGGGTAGAATAATTTTTCACACTGAATGTACATGGAAATTAAGCCTTTAAATGTTACCCTCAAATCCATCCCAGTTCTACCCCCACATAGATACTTTTCTGCTACACAGTACCTTGCAGTGAAGTATCTTCAGAAATATCACTACCAGACTGGACCTTTAAAGGAAATATTTGTGCTTGATCAAATATTGGTACCTGCCCAAAGCAACACTCACACACACTTTGGAATGAGTATGTTTTTTCCATATATAGTGGTTATTAAATGTTCATGTTGTTCATGGGACATAGGTTAATTATCACTACCTGGCTCCTCAGAGCAGGCTAAGCTCACCACCATCTTTCACAAGTCATCAGAAATGTGTGTACATGTGCCTGCTCTTGATGGTATTAGAAAATAAAGAGTGACTGGGCGGTGGTGTCACATACCTTTAATCCCAGCACTTGGGAGGCAGAGGCAGGTAGATTTCTGAGTTTGAGGCCAGCTTGGTCTACAGAGTGAGAGAGTGAGTTCCAGAACAGCCAGGGCTATACAGAGAAACCCTGTCTTGAAAAACAAAAAACAAAAAACAAACAAACAAAAAAAGAGAGAAAATAAGAAAGAAAGAAAAAGAAAGAAAGAAAGAAAGAAAGAAAGAAAGAAAGAAAGAAAGAAAGAAAGAAAGAAAGAAAGAAAGAAAGAAAGAAAGAAAAGGGAGGGTGAACAGGGATTGGAAAAAAATTTCAAGATAGAAAGGCACAAATCTATGGAAAAATAAACCTAAAATTGAACTGAAACTGCACATCAAAATAAATGCAAATGTTCCCCCAAATAGAAGCAATTCCTAGAGAGTGCTAAGTATGGAGGCAAAAGAAGGAAGAGTTTCCATCGAAATTATCAGGATAGTTGAAAATTTAACTTAGTAACTATATCTATCAAGAAGAAATACATTTGTGTGCAAGTATGCAGGTATGAGGAGGTACCTTGATACCTGATTCATGACAAATAAAAAACGCAATGCCCATTAACAGTTGTTGAGGCACCATGAAATTAAGTGGATCACTGTACATTGAGCTGAAAAGCTCCCTAAGATATGATATTAAGGAGGAAAAAGCAAATTGTAGAAAAGTACTAAGTAAAGTGAAGGATACATGGATGAATAGATAGATAGATAGATAGATAGATAGATAGATAGATAGATAGATAGATAGATAGATAGATAGATGATATTTAGGATAGGTAGGTAGATTCTTGGATAGACAGGTATCAGTGGATGTATGGGCAGATAGTTGATAAGTGAGTAAATGGGTTGATGGGTAGATAGGAAGAATAAATGGATAGATAGATGATAGATAGATAGATAGATAGATAGATAGATAGATAGATAGATAGATAGATAGATAGAGTTGGTAGATAGTTGGATGAATAGATAAATGAGCATGGTGAATAGATAGATGAGACTGTGGATGGAATGTATGTATGTATGTATGTATGAATGTATGTATGTACATATGGATTTGTGAATGCACATACAGCTCTAAAATGAGACCTAGCAAATTAGTTTCAGATTTTGGACATCAAGTGATTGCATACAGAGTTAAGGTGCAAGTGGTTGTTGTATATCAATTTCCTCCAAGATAAAACTGTTCAACTGAAAGAGGAACTTGTTAAGACAGAGGATGTTAAAAGGAAGGTGAAATTACAGGATGTTCCTCTAAGGGTAGTTGAAACATTCCGTTCTACAGGAACACTAATTAAACTCAGGAAATAAACAATTCAAAGAGTTCAGGAAGTTCCTGCAAATGACCAGATGCACTAGGTCCATACCTCCCCAAGCATATCTAAGTAGTTAGATCTGCTGAGATACTCTTAGTTCACACATGCCAATACCTAGACCCTTAGACTATCTGTATTGCCTGAGAGATGCAGAGACCAGACCAGGGGGTCAAGAAAAGAAACTCAGACCAACTGATCTATCTGGAAAAGACACTTCTTTTTTAGCTACCTACTAGTAGTACAGTGTGCTCCAGCTTTCCAGCTTTCATGAGCTATTACCCATACTGCAGTGGGCTTTTGATTATGCAGATGTCTTTGAGTTATTTCTGCTCCCATAAGCCACCCAAATAAAACTCCAAAGTTGGACTTTTGTAATATCCTTACTTTACAGTCTGTTGTCATTTTTCTATCTTAGTGGAGAGGATATTTGTTCATGTATCTCCGGGAGTACTATCACATGACAAGAATGGCCACATTCCCATCCATCATGCACACATAATGCCTAAAGCCATATTAACATGGCATGCATATGATTCCATTCATTATCACACAAAGAGTGAAGGAGACCAGTTGGGCATGCTGCTTACCTTTGTGCTCACATGGAAGGGAAAGGCAGAATGGAAATGTAACACTGGCAATTCAGTATAGGAGGCACACAGATGGAACAGTGGCAAGGATAACTTAGCACCCCATCCCCTGGCAAGATTCATAACCTAGGTCAGAAAGGGCTTACCCAAAGAAGAAAGAACAACTAAGCTGAACTCTGCTCAGATGCAAGAAAGCAGAATGTGAGGGGAAGGGATCCAGTTAGCAAATATGAGGTACTCCCTCTGAACTTGGCAACACAATGAGCTAAGAGAGTAACCAAGAAAGACCCACTGGTCAAGAATTTCCTTGTAAGCCAGGTAGTACTTTAGAGCTCCAGTCCTGGCATCAAAACTTTCCAAAGTATAACTCCAGCTAGTTCATCTCCAACTCTTCCCTTTCCAGTCAAAAACTGACAGCCTTGAGAATTGCCGACTATCATAGAAGAGACTGAGAATCTCTTGGAAGGCTGGGTCTTGAATTGGAAGCCTTCCCTGAACAGTCTAGCATGTATTCTGCATCCAAACTTTCTTCATTGTTTCTCTTCCAACCAACCATGCACCCTGATGACCTCGATAGGTGGCAAAGAAAGACTCAGGTAAAGACAATAGAGCAGACAGCCTTGCTTTTATCCCTCTATCTTCCACCAAGATCAGCCAATAAAGTAGTAACCCAAAAGTCACAGTCCTGAAATTTTTACAAGTGAATCAGTTGCCCTTCCAATCAAGTACACAGATTTCCCAAATGCAATCATGGGGCAGGTAACACATCAGTAAAGTCAGGAGACTCAAGCTGCCTGACCCTGAAGTAGGGGATCTCAAATGCCCGATAACATTGCAGTTTCCAGTATGTCTTAGGCTTGGTCTTTCATATATACACACTGGTATCTGAGAAGCGGTGCTTTAGGTCTGGCACAGCTCTTGCAACTTGTAGGTAAACTCTGCCTGTGGCTGTTTGTGGGAAAATAAGGACAGACATACCAACACAGTTCCTGGAACACAGTAACCAACAGCAATGAGGCTGAGTGGAGCCTAGAAGCCTAAAGACGAGGGCATTCTCTCTGCCTTCCAGTTTTGAGAGGCTTTGGGTTCTCCTGGGTTTGTGACCTCATAACTGTAATCTCTGCCTCACTTTCTCTTTCCTTCTGTGCTGCAGTCTGCTCAAATTTTTGTCTCTTAGAGAGACACTTTTCATTAGAATTAGGAGCTAGCTACCCAGGTAATGCAAACAAATACAATCTTGAGATTCTTGATCCTATCTGTGAAAATCTCTCTTCACATCCATTGGTTCTAGGGGTCAGCATATTGGCATACCTTTCGGGAAAGTGTAATCTGTCCATCTTGAAGACAACTTCACTGGTTTCCCTAGCACCTTCCATGTCAAATCTCTTCATGGATTCAGAGTCAGTCTGAGATCTCATCAGTGGCTTACCATTTATTTTTAACTAGAATAGTTCAACAGTTGTTTCTTTTCCATTCAGTGGTGGGGCTTTGAAAGCAAGGTTCTGTTCGTAGATTATTTAGATTAGAAATTTGGGTGGGAAAATCTGTTTGTCCAAAGTCACAATGGAAGCATCTCTGGGATACACGTAGGGACTCCCACATAAGATTTTAGGGACACATGTTTGAACTCAATTGCAAGCAAACCATTAGGCAAATGGCAATCTTATGGAGAAGGAAGTATCAAATGTATCACTTGTATCTTGTAATTTCTGATTCAGTATAGACCCTTGGCAGTACCACTCTCATTGGACAGAAGAGAAATGATCATTTACGCATCTTAGCAACCTCTGTTTACATCTCACCTAGTTCAGTAAACATTTTGTCTCTCTGTTTCAAAAAAGTATGATACAATGGTCTGGGCATTGCTCCAATAGAAGTTAAAGTCTCCACATATTTAGAAAACAGAACATGAATTTGAACAAACTTTAGGGAGTGTTATCAAGGCCATAGTTGAGCCTGTTAAATGAAGAAATAGAATAGTCACCCTAAAGATAAGGCAGTGTTTTCCTTATAACCTGGGTTAGGGAAGAATGGAACTAGGATAGGGCAAGAGAGGGAATATGTGTGTGAGGGTGTGTGTGTGTGTGTGTGTGTGTGTGTGTGTGTGTGTGTTTGTTCGAGGGTGAATGTGTGAGGGTGTGGGGGGGTGTATTGTGAGGATATGTGTGTGTATGTGAGGGTGTGTGTGTAAGGGTGTATGTGTGTGTGTGGTATGGTGTGTGTGAGAGAGTATGTGTGTGTATATGTGTGTGTGTGTGCGCATGTGTGTGTGTGTGTGTGTGTGTGTGTGTGAGAGAGAGAGAGAGAGAGAGAGAGAGAGAGAGTGAGAGAGTGTATGTGAGGGTGTGTGTATGTGTGTGAGAGGTAATGTGCATGTGTGCTTTAGACTCACAAGGTTTGGCTTGATAGGAGCCCTGGGTGCCTGTAAACATTTGTTATGTAACATACACCCCAAGAAATTGTGAAGTCATTCAGACAATGGCCAAACTTGGGATGCTCCCAACTCATGAATATTCCAGATAGCCCATTTTCTTCACCTTCAGTTGAATCTGATACTTTTGAATAGCCTGTGAGGTGTCTGAGGCTTTATCTGAGCCAGAGCTGCTGAGCTGAAAGGAGCTGTGAATGGATGGGGGAGTCATTCAAAAAATGCTTTCATTGGGTTTCAGAAACACTTTCTTTGTTTTGATGTGCTTGGAACACCATCTATTTGAAGTCTGGCTCCACCAGAGTTTTTATCTCCAAAGCAAAAAAGAAAAAAAGAGAGAGAGAGAAGAAGAAGAGATAATTTAAAATAAATAAGCCATCCCGACAAAATATAATGGAAAGATACGACTGCAGAGGTCTGTCCATTTTGAACACAAGTAACGCCTATATAAAGTCCTTGGCATGTAAATCTTAGTCATAGCTCAACTTCCTTTGTTCTTTAAGGAAATATTCACATCTATCCAACTAAATTAACATATATTATCACGAATGTGTCGTTCTCAGATTTCCTGAGCTTGCTTATCACTCTCTGTCTTTCTGTTGCTTTTGCTCATGACTGTCTCTCTGAAAACAAAACAACCTTATTCACACCAATAAGTGTAACAGGCACAATGGGAGAAAGTGACTCCCTGTTCTTATCAGAGTGACCCTGCCTCCCTGGGCCTTCCCCTTCTTCGCTTCTCTGGAGTCGACATGTCTGAGAAGTTGATGATCCATTAGTGTCCCTGCACCCATCTGTCCTCCTGTTCCCTTTGTGTTCTGGGGACATTTGGCGTCTCAGAAAAAGTCTAGCTGTACTTTATCCTGCATTTGACAACTGTGTATCTTGTTTAAAGAGACTCAATATCTCAAATATCTCACTATGGTGCCCACAGGTGTATCACAGTGAGATGGCTAGGGGGAAATCCTATGCAGATGGTTCCTGATACTTAAATAAGGAATGAAATAAACCCACTGAAACTTTCATTTCAAGCCAGAGCCCCTTTGGAAAAGTTTGGCTAGATCCCAGTGAATAGTTATTTGTAAGATAGGGGATAACTGCCTTTGCACGCGTCCCCACACTTGGTAATGTATCCATGTGATAAACACCTGGACATACACAAGCTTGGGGTGTCTAGTAGGATATAGAAAATCTGAACCCACTCTACCTTCTAATTCAGGCTAGGGAAAGATTCCTCTAAAAGATTGCTTTTATTTCCAGGTTTAGGGTTCCAAATCAACACAGAGTAGACATGTCAGGATTTTCTAACTAATGCCAATAAGATACTAAAGGCCTTGATTTTATTTGACTTTTTCCATTCATTCACTCACTGAGATCCAGATCTTTCTATGTAGTTCGGGCTAGCCTCCAACTCACTCTTCAGCCTTCTAAGTTGCTGAGATATCCTGTACCCTCTAACACCCAACTGAGAGTATTGCTTCTAGATTCAGCACTTGAATCAGCTTACTGTCAACAATGTTTAGACTTAAATGGTAGCTAGGATAACTATTGGGATCTAAAAATTGTATGGGAACAACTTCATTTTCCGACTTACCTGGCAGATTTTTGTGCCAATGAGTGGCAGGTGCTGTATCCATTGCTTGCTAGATGCTCCTTGATTATAAGAATGATCTTCAGTTTCTATAGTTTTGCAAGAACAAAGCTTAGTATAAGAAACTTACCTCTGTCTACTGTTCACTTTTCTTACAAATTTTCAGTAGTCTTTGAAAATCAAAATATTAACAGGTCCTAGAAGTTTTTCAGACCACTGAATTTTAATTGTGTCCATTATAAGCACACAAGTGACCAAGTTCTGTTTTAGCAGGGACTACCAAACATCTAAGCTCTGTTAAAAAATCACCAGAATAGAAACAGACTTTAACATACCCTGGGTTTTTACTTTTGAATTTTTAAAAGACTTATCACTGGGCAGTGGTGGCACACACTTTTGAACACAGCATGCAGGAGACAGAGGCAAGTAGATTTCTGTGAGTTCAAGGCCAGCCTGATCTACAAACAGCCAGGGCTGTACAGAGAAACTCTATCTAAAAAAGAAAGGCATTTAATCGTTTTTTGTAGTGTGTATATGTGTCTCTGGGGGTGGTATGTGCATATGAATGCAGAAGACTGTAAAAAGCAGAGATTTTTGGTCCCTGTGAGCCAGTTACAGGCAGTTGCAAGCTGTCCTTAATAGGTGCTGGGAACTGAACTCAGTAATTGGCAAGAACAGTACACACCCTTAACTGATGAACCATTTCTCCAGTTCCTGAGTCTGTGTGTGTGTGTGTGTGTGTGTGACAAGTGTCACCCATCTCTACTACCTTGCAGATACACATGGCACATTTATCATTTTCTTTCCATATTCTTTCCTTTCTCAGGGAAGTCACAGTATTACTACCCACTAGGGTTGGGAACCTCTGGTCCCACTTCCATCTTTACCATAATTAGCTTATTCGTGTATGCAAATGTAAGGGCAAGTGAGTCATCCCTTAATTCTGCCCAATATTCACAGAACAGCATTTGTGACTCTTGCTCAAAACTAGAAAGTCAGTTCTAGGCGCTGGCTATGATTCTGTTAACTAGAGAATACAAAGCTCTGCTGGAACTAGCAAAGGGGATGCCTGTAAGATAACTCTGAAAACAGCCAGTCATCATCGCTTGGAGACTGAATCCCTTCCTCAGCATGGGTATTTGTACAGCCTGTGTAGAACAGCTTGCCTATGTCCCTCTGTGTCTTAGCTGAACCCTTAAGGAGACCAGCATGAGAGCTATGTAGGGAAAAAAAAAGCAGTCATGGTGGCTCATGCAATCCTAGTACCAGAGTGAGAAGACAGGTGGCCAGCCAGCCCACCCAAATCAGCAAGCCCTGGGCCAGTGAAAGACCCAGAAACTGAACTGACAATCAGAGAGTCTGTATGGTTCTGATCTGGGTCCTTTGCATGTATGCTATGGTTGTGTAACGTGGTGGTCTGATGGGACTCCTAACAGTGGGAGCTGGGGCTGCTTCTGGCTCTTGCCTGATTTTGAAGACCTTTTCCTCCTACTGTGTTGCCTCTTCCAGTCTTAGTGTGAGGGGATGTGCCTGGTCTTATTACATGATATGTCTTGTTTGGTTGATATCCCTGGGAAACCCTGCCCTTTTCTGTAGTGAACTAGAGAAGGGGTAGATGGAGGGTGAGGAGCTGAGAAGAGAGAGGAAGAAAAATACAACAGCAGCAAAATAAAACAAAAATAAGGTGAACTGCAACCCTGAGTAGTAACCCTTGAGACCGCACCTCTGGCCTGCACACACACACACACACACACACACACACACACACACACACACACACCAGAGAAAGAGAGAGGAAGGGAAGAAAAGAGGAATGGAGACAAATTGGGGTTATTTTTGGTGTTTAAACACTGCAGAGACTATGCCCATGGCAGAGGCAACCATGGAGCATTTTTCAAGAGAATCTTGGTGTGTAAGCCTTCTAATAAATAAGGCTTTGGGGGAAAGAAGGAAGGGGAGGGGAGAAGCAATCATGAGGACTAAGCTCACAAAGAGACTACAGTCCTCCACATTATCTCATAAAAAAGGGGGCGGGGGGAGTGGGAGGCAAAACAGAGCAGCAGTCCTCCTATCAAGCAGGCAGACATTAGAGTGCATTAGCACAGCCACTTGTATGCCTGTAAATATCAATAAAGTATGCAGTCTGGCTTCACCTTCACCTAAAGAAGGGAGACTATCCTTTTCAGAAAATTTCACAGAGATACTCACTAACAAAAGTTCAGTAATTTAATCTTCCTAAAGCTCAATAATGTGAAGTTCAAAATTGCAGGTCTTAAACTAATGTAGCTGATTGACAGTGTCTGAAGTAAAGGGCCCATTATTAGGTAAGCCGATAGCCCGTTCCAGTTATCTGTAATGGAGAAGTGTCTCC
Source organism: Mus pahari (assembly GCF_900095145.1). Taxonomy (NCBI): domain Eukaryota; kingdom Metazoa; phylum Chordata; class Mammalia; order Rodentia; family Muridae; genus Mus; species Mus pahari. The sequence continues at coordinate 171,343,551 of NC_034590.1, forward strand.
CTAAAACGGCTGTGATGGGTTCTCATCTGCATTAATCTCTAAAGTTAAAAAAAGAGGCATTCTTCTAGGCTTTATCTGCTTCCAACGTCTGCCTCCGTGAAGGCTGATTTCTCACTCCAGAGGCAGCTATGCAAATTTCTCTGATGCTAATGACCAACAGGTGATAGTTTGTTCAGATACGTGAGGTGTTGTCTGTAGATTGGACGGGAGTTAGAGACCCAAGCCTGGCAACCTTCCTGTCTTACTTCTAGACAGCTCCAGGCCTGAAGCTGAGCTGTGGGGGGTGTCCACGTGTGTACGCATGTGCAGAGTGGAAAGCAATTGATTGCAGGTCTCTCTCTTCTCATGTGTCACACTGTTCCCAACTTTTCCCCAGCACAAGTTCCCTCTTGCAAGGTGTCATGATGCTAATAGAGAGACTTTGTAGCACCTCCCTCTTTCAAATTTATTCGCGCAGGGCCACTTATCACTGCTAGTGATTTGAAACTTCTATATTTTTTTTTCTGCCCAAGTGGCAGTCTCTCTTTTCAGAGCTGCAATAAACATGGTCTGCAGACCATTCATTATTCAAAAACATATTAAGAGATAAAGGTAAAACTTACTTAAGGTGATGTGTTTCTTTTTCCCTCTTAAAACAACATTAACAGCTACTTTGAAAGTGCGTGTCTAGGTTACACTGTTTCATGTATTCTAATTTGGCATGAAATAATTCCCTTTCTAAAACAAATTGTTATAGCTCATGTTTAAACTGAATGTAAGATCATCCCAGTGGGATCCAGTAGGCAGGCTGCAGGTGGATGGGAACTGAATTGACTGTCACTTCTCTGTAGCCTTGGCTAGCTCTGGCCTGGAAACATACATTTCCATAAATGAGTACATGAATTTGCAAATTGTCTTTTCCATATCCAACTGACATAATCTAATGGGCATGATCTTTGGCAGATACATTCAGGCCAGGGTTTTCATGTTCCCGCAGGTGGAATGACAGCAGCCTGCCAAGTAGAACATTAGATTTCTTTCACCAACTACCCAACCTGGGATAGTTCCCCAAAGACGTCATAAGGTAGAAGGATCAAAATAAGGACACGCCCTCAAGAACTAGCACTCTAATATTTTTTTTATGAGCCACTTAGGGTTCCATAATTTCTTGAATTCAAAACTAGTACCTTCAAATGAGTCAGGAATTCTCCAAGACACAGCAAGTCCTTCACTTAATGACCATCCAAAGAAGGTACTTTTTTTTTTTTAATTTTTAAGATGGTGTCCAGCAATCCACCATTTACTCAGAATAGCTTAAAGATGTTCACCCAGTCACTTGAGTTAAGAAATTATCATTCATATTACCTATAGACTATCACATTTGAAAAGAAACTCGTTAACTTATACCAAATTCTAAAACTAGTCAATAAAACTCACCTAAAATCAGGAATCTACCACCTTGCCAAGTTAATGCTGAGTCCAGTGGTTAGGATTGAACTGACCACATGCTGCATTTGTTAGGCTAAACCTGTAGGAGGTGGCTTTTTAAACAATCTGGGATTTTTGCTTATTGTTATCAACAGTTTCTTGGCAATGTAATTAGAGCAAAGAATGCATCAGGAAAGGACATCAGTTATGTTCTGGAGGTGTAATAGCGTGGAGGTTGTGAGCCACAGCAGACATGTGGGTTAGCACATGTGGAAAGTAGAGATTCTTCAGTATGCTTGTACAGGAACAAAAGGAGGTCCTGATGATACAGGGTGTGGGAACCAGCCTCAGGGATTCTGATTCAGTGGGTTCAGGACAGAGTCCAAGAATTTACTTTCTTCTTCTTCTTCTTCTTCTTCTTCTTCTTCTTCTTCTTCTTCTTCTTCTTCTTCTTCTTCTTCTTCTTCTTCTTCTTCTTCTTCTTCTT